>NW_025197671.1:0-5228 GCF_004010195.1 Chiloscyllium plagiosum
CACTGCCAAGTTAGCTGTGATGGAGAGAAGAAATATGTAACGGTTAGAGATCATTTGCATCATTTATCGAAAGCTGGAAAGTTATTGGTCTGACTGACAACAACATTATTAGTTTTAAGAGATTCTTCACAAGATGCATGTGCTTGGTATGTCATCAAGAGATGAAACCTATCCCATAAACCAATGACAAATTTTATTGTACAATGCATAATATTAAAACAACATATGCCATGAAAACAGTCAGATCTTACAGGGAAAGAACTAACACACTAAATTATCCAAATATCAGCCGTGTCAATCGATTGCAAATCCACTGTATTGAATTCGTAGCCTTTCTTAAATTAGGAGAGTGGAAATATAACCAATGAAATAGACATGGTCTCACCAAAACCTTAACTTTATGTTCTAATCCTCATAAAATAAGCCAAATTAGTTTTAAAATGGCAGATGGTGCCCTACTTGATAAATGTGAGGAATTGTATTTGGATACAACTAACGAAGGTAAAGCTTATACAATTAATGATAGGGCCTTCGGTACTGGAAATGAGGGATCGTGGGGTGCAGGTACAGAATACTTTGAAGTTGTGTCACATATAGACAAAATGGTTAAAAAGATATTTGGCACACTTCCTTCACTACACATTCCTTTAGGTTTAGGAGTTGGGAAGTTATGTTGAGCTTGTACAGGACATTAATGAGACCTGTCCTGGAATACTGTGACCAGTTGTAGTCACCTAGTTACAGCAACGATATTATCAAACTGGCGAGGGCTCAGAAGATATTTACCAGGATGTCGCCGGCTATGGTAGGTTTGAGTAATAAATAAATGCTGGAGAGGCTGCAACATTTTTCACTGGAGCGTAGAAGGTTGAGAGGCGACCTTATAGAGGCATTTAAAACTATAAGAGTTTTCGATAGAGTTAATGGTAGTTGCCGTTTCCCTGAGATGGAGATTTCAAGACAAGGGGACACAGTTTTAAGCGAGCCAGACAGATTTAAAAAGACATTGGACTATTTTATTTTCCACTGAGGGCGGTTGCATGCGGAATGAACATCTTGAAGAAATGAGGAACGTGGGTACAATGACAACATTTAAAAGACATTTGGATAAGTACATGAACAGGAAAAAGTTTGGAGGGATGTGGGCCAGGATCTGGCAGGAGGGTCTAGTTTAATTTGGGATTGTGTTTGTCATCGACTGCTTGAAGCAATGGGTTCGTTTCCCTGTGGTCTGACACTATGACTGTATGACATTTTATTTGTCTACCTTAATCATATGTTATATCTGCATTACAACTTCAATGATCCATGGACGTGGACATGCAGGCCCAAATGTACTTCAGAATTCTGAGATCTCTGTCAATTCAAAGAAATATGCATTGCATTATGGTTCGTTCAAACAAAGTGAGTGGAGGCTGTAATTCCGTAAAGTTATACTCCCTACCTCTGATTTTACCCACTTTTTTCAACCATATCTGCACCAAATCAAAACTATGTTGATGTCTTTTGCAGCAGTCGAATTTTGTTCAATGTATGTTTTCAACTGCATGATAGTATAATCTTTTGCTATAAATTCTGTATCTTATAGTCCTGCTGCAAAGCTACCTGACGAGGGAGCAGTGCTCCGAAATCTAGTGCTTCCAAATAAAGCTGTCGGACTACAACCTGGTATTGTGCGATTTTTGGCTTTGTTGGAGATGTACAGAAGTTTGATGTGGCCACATTTGCTTGAGTGCTATGGGCATGGCGTGGAATAGCGTGACTGGGTTAGATTGAAGCACATTTCTGGCAGTGTAGACGCAATGGACCGAAAGGCTTCTTCTGTACTATATTCTTCGCTGATTTTATACGCCTGCACACTTCCTGTGGTGTGGTTTCCAGAATTGTACATAGTTCTGTGACTTATGCAACTTAATCAAATCCTCCATGCTCCTTTTGTCTATGATTCTGTTAATGTAAACTACAATATTTATCCTGATTTGGGAAGTCAAGACTGAACACCCATGAGACGCTTTTGGTCATCATCAGCAGCAGAATTGTCCTCAAGCACAATCTGTAAAATCGTGGCCTGGGTATATCCCTCACTCCACTCTAATTAGAAAGGCTATAAACTCTGTTTCAATGGAGTGTGCAGGAGGGCATGCCAGGAGCAAAAACAGCATGACTAAAAATGAAGTGTCAACACAATGAAGTGACCAAACAGTCCTCTTTCCGTGCCAAACTGCATTAGCAGCAAGTCATAGACAGAAATAAGCAATGCTTCAATCCACGGATCAGATCTAACCTCTGCATTCTTATCATAGCATATTGCGATTATGATCAAACCATTAAACAACTCACTAGTAGACGAGGCTCCATAAATATCCGAATCCTTAGTGATAGAAAAATCTAATGCATTAGTGCAAAAAATATGACTCAAGCATTCGGACCAATCTTGAGCCACAAGTGTTGGCTTATGTCAGATTCCTCCATAGATGGCCACCATTGCAGATACCAGTCTTCAGCCATTTCGGTTCACTCCACATGATATCAAGGAACGGTTAGAGACACTAGATATTGCAAAGTTAATGAACCCTGAAAACATCCCAGCATTGGTGCAGAAGACTTCTTCTCCAAAACTGTCGCACCTGCTAACTAAACGCTTCCACTGAAGGTTCAACACTGACATCGATCCCCAATAATGCACAAAATTGCCAAGGTACATCCTATACAGAACATACATGACAAATACAACCAGCCCATCAGTGTTCTCTCTTCAATGTCTCTTTAATTGATGGGAGTTGTCATCAACATTGCGATCGAGCAACTCACTGACATTTAATTTGGTTCTGCCAGGGCCAAGTGGCTCCTGACCTCACTACAGCCTTTGTTCAAACATGGACATAAGAGGTGAACTCCAGAGGTGTGCTGCAGGTGAACAAGTCCAAATTGGCTCAGTGTGGCATCAAGGAGCCTCAACAAAAATAGATTCCATGAGTATCAGGGGACCGACTCTTTGCTGTTGGAGTAATACCTGGCAGATAGGAGGTTGCTTGCCGTTGTCGGAGGTCAGTCATTTCAACTCCTGGACATCTCTGCAGGAGTTTAGCAGGGTGTGGTCTCGGCCCAACTATATCCAGCTGCCTCATCAATGACCTGCATCTTAAGTGGGGGTAATTGCCAATAATGGCACAATGTTCAACACCATTCCTAACTACTCAGATACTGAGAGCCCATGTCCAAATAAAACAAGATTTGGACAATATCCAACCTTGGACTCACTAGTGGCAAGTTATATTCGTTCTGTAGAGAAACCAAGTAATAAACATCTCCAATCGAAGATAATTCAACTACCGCCTATTACCATTCAATAATGTTACCCTCACTAAAACTCCCACTGTCAACATCTTGAGGATTACATTGACCAAAATACCCAACTTGAATCGCCACATAAATATAGTGGATACTGGACAGAGACTTGCAATACTGCAGTGACTAAATCCGTTGTGAACATCTCAAAGTCTGTAACCCGTCTACAAAACACAAAGCAGGAGTCTGATGTAATACATTTACCTGCATGGGTACAACTTAGGAAACACTCAAGATGTTTGACACCAAGGAAGACAGGGCAGTCAGTTGTTTGGCAACACACCCAAGAACACCCACTCCCCGTGTCACTGACGTTCAGGAGCAGCAGTTTAAAAGACAGTTTGTCAGGTACGTTAGTAGGAAAGGTTTAGATGAATATGGTCCAAAAGTAGGCAAATGAGACGACTTTAGTTTGGGAAACTGGTTTGGCATGTACGAGTTAGACTAAAGGTTCTCTTTTAGTGTTGTACTCATGGAGTCTTGAGGACTCCATGATCCGATAAGGCCCTTGTATGGCATCATATCAAATGCATTTTGAAAACCTCTCTTTACCACATCATCAGACTTACCAACATCAACTCTCAGTTAACTGCTCTCCCGGCTTCAGAAGGTGAGTTGACAAAACGTCTTTAAATATCCATGCAGCCTCTTCCAAATCGACACAAAATACTACACGTAACTCGGCGCTATATTCTCAATTTCTTGAAGTTTGCCCAGCACCAACGTCGAACTGAATTCTCTGCAATTGTTGTGAATATTGTTACAACTTTGTTTCAATAGGTCACTTGTTCAGTTCACTGTCACCACAATCGAAAGGACGAAGATTCAAAACTTATTTCCAGTGCGGCAGCAATTTTCACTCACATTTCCGACATTTCCATGTCACTCTGGTTTCCTGTAGAAAACACATGGTCTCTCCTTGTTCTGAATTAGTCACAACGACTGAAAGATTGTGCGATTATTCATTCTTCGAAAACTTTCAACCATCTTGATCGAAAACGTTCTCAAGCAGTGACGAAGGAACAAAATATCGATGATTCTCGAAGCAAGCTTTGACCAGAACAAAACGGCTTTTCACTACCTTTTCGTCACTGGAAGCGTCGGATTGTATCTGACCCCTTTTACCTGATACAAATTCAGATCTCATTTGGGAAAGGTCTTGCCTACCAAACTGTCCGGCTTCAGTGCATTGGTAGGGTATATAATCGTCATTGACTTTTCATAGATATGTCAAGTCAGAACATTATACCTGTCGCAGAGATATTCTCCAACAGTGGGTCTCAAAAACATGGATATAAACGTGAAATTGGGGGAAAAGTTGCACAGTGCTGATCGATGATAAAAGTGGGACAAGTATCTGAAATTGATCATCGCTAATGTAAAGCCACCAGTAGCGGGACCTAATTGGAGGAGGGGACCTAAGGTCAACAAAGAAGGCTGCAGGCTGAAGGCAAAACACATGAGGCTCATTATTCAGCACCAACGTCCAACATTTACCATGTACAATTCAATAATTCAATTTAATAATCCATTTCTTCAATACTTATCCAGTTCATTCTCGGGTCTGAAAGTAATTTTTTCAACGACATTCATCGGAAGTTATTCAAACTTTTCATCTTTTGACCAAAGTGAGATTTTATGCGATTTTATGAGTCATTTTTAAGTGCCAATGAAAGACTCTGTCAACTGATGCCTTGTGATAAATTATCATTGTTTGCAGATAGCGACAATTGGAATAAGATGACAATTCATTCACAGTAATAATTTACTTTATTTCATGGGTGAAAGTGTCACTTTAATCGAAGAAAGTATATTTGTAACACAGAGGTAGACTATTGGCAAGAAGGAGAGAAGTAGAGCAAATAATCAATGAGTCAGGC
>NW_025197672.1:0-2783 GCF_004010195.1 Chiloscyllium plagiosum
ATAGAAGCCTCTTGTAATCCGAGAGGAACAGACAAGCAGAACTGTGGGCAAATTTCACTGAACTGTAAAAGCTATATGGTAATGACAGCGGATTTCAACTTCTCCATTATTAACTGTGATATTGACAGCGTGAACGTTTGAGATGGAGCAGAAATTTTAAATTGAGTCCATTCCCTCTGCCTTCTCCTGTTCCACGGAACATATTTCTTCACACCTCGAATCCATTTTGTTTCCCTTCTCCAGTAGCTTTCAATGCACATCTGCGTTTATCTTGACAATTTAGAATGGACAGAAAATTTCCCGTTTGTGAGCACCAGCCGTCTTCTCTTCACCATAAACGTGCAATTACTCTCTGCATTCAAACACAATCAGGATGGTCTTAACAACCAAAAAGGCATCATCCTGGACGGATGATCTGCACTGTTCCCATCTACTTCAATAAAATGGACACTGGCAGACGCACAGATACATTCATAGACACGCATAAACAGGCACTCGAATACACTGAAACGAAGACATATGAACCCACAGAGGGAGCAACGTGAACATCCATGTCTGCACGCATTCACACAAAATCACAGAAACACACGGAAACCAACATACATACCAAAAATACACACCGTAACTCATACACACAAATGCAGATACTCTGACACAAGGCAGACATAAACACACAGCCGCGATCAATGGTTTTGCAAAGCCACAGCAAACACAAGTACACGCACAAAGACAAGGGACCACTAAAAACGAAACCATATACAGATTCACGCATAACTGCCCACACATATAGTTAAAAATCACACCGCACCAGGTAATAGTCCAACAGGTAAAATTGGAAGCATTAGATTTTGAAACGCTCCTACTTCATCACGTGTTTGAAATGAAGAAGCAGAGCTGTAAAAACTCGTGCATCCAAATAAGTCTGTTGGACGATAGCCTGGTGTTGTTTAATTTTTAACTTTGTCTACCCCAGACCAACGCTGGCTCCTACAAATACTGACACACATAGACAGAGAAACGTTTCCACAACAACACAGGCACACACACATAAAGAAACATACAAATAAAAATACATATGCAGACACACAGGTATGCATGAAGACACGCGCAAGTGAAAGCAGAAACCAACAGAGCTGGACGTGTTCTAACACACAGAGTCTTGGCTTGACAAAAAAATCTTCAATCATGTACAGACAGGAAGAAACACAAACACATACTCGAGCACATGCACACACAAAGAACGACATGGAGTTGTACTTGCACGGATATCAAAGTGCAAGAATACGATTTATCAATTAGCGAAATGGGCTGCCTGTAACAATGTCGGAGGGGATAAACGTCCTTGAGCTCCATGAAATACTCAGTGGCGGATAACAATTCGAATCGTTGTTATATTATAGCAGATATAAAACAACAGCTCTCAATTATAAAATGCATACTCCCCACAGTGAAGGAATTAAATAGGAATGATTCTGACAAAAAAATGGCAACTTTGCATTGATTACACCACATTTATTTACAGGTTGACCGAATCCAGTTAGCAGTAGACATAGTTAAAGACTAGCTATGAGTTCTGAAGAAGGATCAGTGGGCTCGAAACCTCTCCTGTGCTCTTTCTTCAAAGATGCTGTCAGACACGGTGAGTCTCTTCAACAATTTCTGTTCTTCACATTTAAAGGGTTGACGTATTTGTCAACTAGTAAAACGAGAAGCCCCTTTGAGGGAGGCAGCAGTGAAATCACTTGGAAGAATGCGCTGTTAGTTTACCATTGATCAGGCTTCAGTACTTGGGTTTCTTTATTAGATGAATAATGGATGTGACTGGAACATTCATCACGTCGCAGAGTTGTTCTCTGAATTTAGACTGCGTCACCACATAAATAAACGTATTTGTACAGCAACTTAAAATTTGCAGCATACTTCCAACTTGTTGAAAATTAATTTCAGATACTGTATAATATCCAGGATCTTTTTCTGTCACTGTATAGTATATTACTTCAATTACATACACTGACCACAGAAGAATAAAAACGCCAGATAGACTAAAAAGTAAAATCACAGACTTCCTTCTGCTTTCCATCTCTCGGTCACTGTAATTCCCTCCTTTTCTCTGACCTCTCCGTCCTTTACGGACCCTATTGGCCTGTAAAATGTGCCTGACTGTCAAAGTGTTAATGAATAGAATTAAAATGAATGGCAGCAAAGGAGTTAAAACCTTATCGCACCAATCAAAGCCCTTCCATCCAGAATCAGAGTAATAACTGGGTTTTGCAGAACAGAACCAGGATATATTGTTGACTATTAGCCAAGGTTCATATACAAAATAGAAATGTATGTTTTTGAAACAGAGTAAAATGCAGATTATTGATATCACTATGGCAGCCGTTTTCCTGGTGCAGTATTTTATTTTCACCTGCTGGCAACAAATGGCAACAAATCGATCAAAGGAAAATGCAACAGTGAGCCAGACAGAGCAGTCTGTCGCTGCAGATACTACATACAGGGGTGAAGTCCAGGAAAGTCCATTGGAAATAATAATTACTGATTTGTCTCAATATGACTTCTGTAATAATGACAAGTAGATCCGCCATTGCCATTGCCACAAGATAATGAGAGGTGCAAGTAGAAAGGCCACAATTCCCGCGAGACATGATCACAATTCCTAGCAAATTCAATGTAAAGGAGAGAAGGGAAAAATGACAGAAAATACCTAGCATAGTTTTGTTCTCTTCTGTAGTTGGCTGTAAGTCCAAAATGCTTGCAGTGAGATTAATGTGTGTATC
>NW_025197672.1:3518-5228 GCF_004010195.1 Chiloscyllium plagiosum
TGCTGTGCTTCTCCAGCACCACTCTCATCTTGACTCTGATTTCCAGCATCTCCTGTACCCACTTCCATCTTACTGATGTGTCTTCTCAATCTCCTCTGTTCTAATGAAATCAAGCCCAGTCAGTGCAATCATTCTCCGAAACTAAAATTC
The DNA here is from genome assembly GCF_004010195.1 of Chiloscyllium plagiosum. Taxonomy (NCBI): domain Eukaryota; kingdom Metazoa; phylum Chordata; class Chondrichthyes; order Orectolobiformes; family Hemiscylliidae; genus Chiloscyllium; species Chiloscyllium plagiosum. The sequence continues at coordinate 3,669 of NW_025197672.1, forward strand.
TCCCACCGAGTCAGAAAATATTTCACGAAAAGTGGATTTTTGTTGGAAAGAGAGAAGTGAATTTGTCAGCGACACGCAATAAAAAGTGTGACATTTACGATAGTTCAGCCTGCTTTTTCTGCTGAAGAGACTGTCATGTGTTTAATGTCAAAAAGTGTGGCTCAGGAAAAGCGCAGCATGTCAGGAAGCGTCAGAGAACCAGAGGAGTCGAAATTTCGGGCAGACGTCCGTCATCAGGAATGTGATGATTTTAACCTAACGGTTACCAAACCTCAGACGAAGGGCAAAGGTCAAAAAGGAAAGACGTCCACGGTAACCTCAACCTGCAGAATTGAAGCGGCAGTGTAGCTATCAATTTGCATTTCAACACAGCCAATCCAGCCAAGTGAACAAACTGATTCACACTAACTAGTTAATATCTGTTCTTCTATTCAACACGAGTCAGAGAAATATCGAGAAATTAAAGAACGTTTGAATGCAACAATGATTTTTCACTCTACTTCACGGGAAAGAAAATCCGGGTGTAAAGCAAAATAGAGAAAAAAAATAATTGCTGACAACTTTTTGGACAAAAAAATGAGTATTGCTGAAGAAAAAAGTTTTTTTTGAAAAATCTGTGTTTCTCTTGGTTTCAGCAGGCCAAATACAAGATTAATCAATACAGGGGAAAACAAACAGTACGAAACGAACGTTGTCAGAGCCATAAGGTCATCCAGATATACAGCACAGAAACAAACACTTCAGTCCAACCCGTCCGTGCCGACCAGATGTCCTACCCCAATCCAGCCCCACCTGGCAGCTCCCGGCCCATATCCCTCCAATCCCTTCCTATTCATATACCCATGCAGACGTCAGGGTGACACGGTGATTCGGTGATAATCACTGCTCTGCTTCTCAGATCCAGGCACCCGGGTTTGATTCCCACCTTGGGCTACTGTTTATGTGGAGCTTGCAAATTCTCCTCGTGTCTACATGAGTTTCCTCCCACAACAGAAAAATGTGCGGGACATGTAAATTGGCTGTGCTAAACTATTCATCAACAAGGGTACATTTTTTCAATGCTTACAGTCACTTACCAGGAACACCAATGACAGCGAGAATCACGTAATATATTTTCACCACCTGCTGAATTGGAAGATGCATTTTCAAAATTAATTCATTCGTCCATTCCTCTTGTCCTCAATCTTTCTCTATCAAAGCCCGATGCGATAATTTACTGAAGTGCTTCATTTATATCCTGTGAGATCTCTTTGGGGAAACGGAGATTACAACATCACTCAACTAAATGTAACTTCTTGAAAACAAGTCAACGCAGCAAATTATGACAAGAAGTTAATTCCCTGCCGTGATAAATTAACTTCAGCCTTGATGCTAAATTGTTCAATTCGAATCACAACAATTAAAGTATTGAAAAAAAAAACGGATGTTGCAGATTCGCAGCAATGGTGCTGTCTTCAGAAAGACGTAGGGAGCTAATTCGAACGTTTGAACAGGAATACAACATTCAGCCTCTCCAGTCTTTTCTGTTATTCAATGAGGTTACATCCCATTCTGTGCAGA
>NW_025197673.1:0-1057 GCF_004010195.1 Chiloscyllium plagiosum
CCCAAAGCATTATGGGAGGTAAGCGCGGAAATTACAAGACTCCTTGCTGAAATAATTGTGTCATCTCTAAATATGGGTGTGATTTAAAATGACTGGACATTGACGAACCTTGTTGAAGAATGGATACAGGGAAAAGACTTGTAACTCCAGGCTTGTGAGTTTGAAATTGATGGTTCGCAAGTTTTTTGAGGTGATTTTGGAAGATAGCATTTTCAGAATCCAGGAAAAATAGGGGATCATCAGTATGGTTTAGTGAGGTGGAAATTGGGTCTCACAAATTTGTGAGGTTTTGATCAAGTAGGCAAGAGGATTGATGAGGTATGAACAAATATCTTTGCTTACTTAGGCTTTAGGAAAGAGTTTAACTAGATTCAACATGGAAGACTAACGAGTAACGTTAGATCAGATGTGGTTCACAGTGAGTTTGCAAATTGAATACAAAATTCAATTAACAACAAGAGAAAGGGTGAGATTTTGGTGTGTTGTTTATCAGACTGGAGGCTTGTGAGCAGCAGTGTTACACAGGGATCAGTGATGTCTCCTTTGTTTGTGACTGATGTAAATGTTTTAGATGACAATATGGAAGGCAGGGATCATCAGTTTGTGGTTGACACTAACATGAACGACATGCATTTCATGAGATGACAACATAAGTCTTTGTGTGTACACGAAGAACATTTAAAAAGACTTTTGGACAAATACATGGATAGCAAAGGATTAGAATGATATGGTCCAAGAAAGGCGTTTGGACAAGTACATGGATAGCAAAGGATTAGAATGATGTGGTCCAAGTGCAGAGAAATGCAGTTAATGCTGACCGCATTATGATCAGTATGAACCAGTTTGTGCCAAACGACGTGTTTCTGTGCTGAGGGACTCTACAACTCTCCATGGTGGTACAGTAGACAGAGTAGAAGGTTATCTGAGGTTATAGAATTTTTAACATTGATCATTCGGGTATATGATTAAATGGATGGTAAAGAGAAATTACCTTGGATAAATGTAAGGTACTGCAGTTTGAGTTATAAAGGGATGTCGCACTTGTACATTTACAAGT
>NW_025197673.1:1304-5228 GCF_004010195.1 Chiloscyllium plagiosum
AAGAATATTAAGCTGGACAGAGTTAAGAAGAGATTTACCAGTATGTTGCTAGGAATGAATGGATTGAGCTGTAAGGGGAGGCTGGATCGGCTGGGACTTCTTTCAAAGGAGCATAGGAGGTTGACGTTTACCGTATAAATGGTTTTTTTTTAAATCCTAATGGGTACAGATTAGCTCAATTGCAACGGTGCTTTCCTTCTTTGGGGTATTTCAGGACTAGTGGGCGTATTTTTAAGGTGTGAGGACAAAAGTGAAAAAAGGACACGAGGTTCACTTTGTTTTACTTTACACGGTATGTTTCCTGTGCAAAGTTCTAGAGGAAGTAGGAATGTGGATAAAGTTACAACATTTAAAAGACACTTAGATAAGTGCATGAATAGGACATGTTAAGAGAGGTATGGGCCCAATACACGTAGTTGGTACTACGTTAGTTTCGGTTAATGGTAGCATGGACTGTTTGGAACAGCGGTCTGTTTCAAAGATGTCTGAGTCAATGACTCAGTTTATTTGAAATTTACAGAGTGCTGAGAGGCCTGTGCAGAGCCAATGTGGCAAAGATGTTTCACCCACTATGACACACTGGAACCCCTGGGCACAGAGACAAAGTGAAGCGATAACAATTTGGAAATGAGACGTGGAGGAATATCTTCAGTCAGAGAGTGGTGATTCTTTGGTGATAGTTGCTATAGAGGGCTGCGGGCGCCAATTCAGTGAGCACATGTGTGGCACGTTGGCTCATTGGTTCACACGGCTACCTCATAGCACCCGGGTTCCAGGTCCGATTCCAGCCTCGGGCGACTGTCTGTGTGGAGTTTACACGTTCTCTCTGTGTCTGTATGTGTTTCCTCTGTGTACTCCGGTACCCACCACCATCTAAAAGATATGCACATCACGTGAATTGGCCATGTAAATTGTCCATAATGTTAGGTGCATTAGGCAGGGGTAAACATAGAGTTGGGATGGGTTAATCTTCGGAGGGTTGTAGTGAACATGTTGGTCCGAAGGGCCTGTTTACACCCTGCAGGGAATCTAGTATAATCATTTCAATTCAGATTAAAACATCTCAGGATCTTTTTCCCACGACCCAATGCTCTCTGCGCCATGACAACAGACGTTAGACCGAGCGAGTTTGGAGCTCCCAGCCTCGGTGTTTCACGGGCCTCTCTACCTTCACAGTAGGACTGCATGCTCATGGAGTTTGTCACTGGCAGGCAAAGTAGATATCCACTCGTTCATTCCACTCTCAATTTCCAATCGGATCTTCGCCACTGTGTACACAGTTTCACTGAGTCCAGGCCTGGGAACCGGTGCGATGTGAGTGTGCAATAATAATTTCTTCCTTGTCTCACGGCACTGGTAAAGTTACGATGTGAAACTTCATGTTTATTGAAACCGATATTTCAACAAAATTGGTGAACTCTCGCCTGTACATTTAATCTTTTATTGAAATCTATCGAATTCAGTCTTCAACATTCTCAATGATGGAAACTCCACAGCCACTGGGGACATCGAAGGTGACGATTCAATCCAGTCTCAGTGGGCTTTCCTGTTGTGCATGTGATGCGGTTCCTCGACTATATCTGCCATTGTATTAAAGGCTTTTTGTATTGTGCTTTTTCATGTAATCGAATAGTGGTTCGTCCTCTGCGTTGTGGCCAAGCAACCACCATTCAAATCCGAGTATCTGTAATGAGCATTTGTTCCATGTTACTCCACATAACCTGTGCAAAACAAACGCACAAAACAAACAAATTCCAGAACCGCACTCTAGAATCTGATGTCCAGTATCTAAAGTCCTCATTTTCTCCTCCGTTTGCAACAGTTGTTCCTTCCTTGAATGAGGGATCAGTTGATATAACCAATGTAAACTTCGATTGCTGATTGAGAAATATAACCAGGTCCGTAGCTCAAAAGAGTGTTTCTGGTGTTTCTCAGGTGCCGTTCCTGGCACGGCCTCTGGCACTGTAATTATTTTGAGTTTCCTGGCTGTTCAATGTGTGCTTCTGTGATCACACAGTTGCCAGAACTCTGGGGAGCGGCTGCAGTTATCTGCGTTCGCAGCCTCGATGCAATTGATGCGGTTTGGGTCGTTCTTGATTTGTGCAACAGGAGCACAGTGATGAACCAATTGATATTGCAAGAAGGCAGACAGGCGTGGAAAATGTCGAGGTTCTGGTGATATTTGCACAGTGTTTAGAGATTACCTAGATTCAGGAGAAAAGAATGTTGAATTCTTACGAGTCGTGTTGAAGAACTGTCTGGGAAACAAATCACCAGCGGTGTGGTTTACAAGCGCACTCACAGCAACCACAATGAAAAATATAACATACAAAACAATGAGGAAGACAGACGAAGGATGACAGTAATCATGGGTGACCTGACTTTCACTCACGAGCTCCCCCAATTCCCACTTCCACCTCCATTATAAACAAATTTTAGAGAGCCAAAAGCATCAAAGTTGTCCATTGGAACGACTCAATTCTCTCCTTTGTTTTCGATTAGGCTAGTTATTTCAGGGTTTTTTACTTTCCTTGGAAACCATCTCTTCCATTGTGAGCATTCGGAAAGGAAGCGTCCTGCACTATTCTGGATATAAACCAGAGAGGAACAAAGGCTTAAAGTAAAGCATAATCTCACTGGCGTCTCTAAGGCCAGTTCTGAGTGCTCTTTTTTGACCTCTGGTTGAACAAACTGCCCTGATTAGCACTTTAGTTTTGGCAATGACACATCTACTTCAAAGTTACTTCAGTGCCTGTGACTGAAGTGGTGCTGAAAGGCGCTGTAAAAATACAAGAACATCTTTGCTACTCGACCATTGCCGTATTGTTAATCTCTCTGCTCATGGAAATCGAACCTTCCCATCCACTCTATCTCTCATCAATAGAAGTTATCCCTGCAACTCCAGAAAACCCGTCTCGACAACTCGACATTTTCTCAGATATGCTCAATTGTTGACATGCAGGAAACTTGTGTTCTGAACGAGAAACGGATCTGACTCAAAACGTTAGCTCTGTTCCTCTATCCACAAATAATAACAAACACATGGTGTATATGTAGGTTTCACTGAGTTTATTTGATACAAGTTGTGTTTTCCATTAAACATCTTCACTCCTCGTCCTTTGGTCAGTTGCCCTGGTCAGGGGCAGCAGTTCCTCCTGACCATCAACGCGCCCATCCATACCGCTTTCGCCCACATCATTACAAACATTCCCAAGAAATCTCCTATTAAACGTCTTTGCTCCAAACAAAACATTCCCAGAGTCGGGAATCTCTCCACAACGTGAGATTTATTTATCTCTGGACATAGTGCAAAGCAGAGGGTTGTGAAGAGATTCTTGGAAAATTTTGTCAATTGGCAGAGGGGGAAACTGTCAAGAAGCAAAGCAGAAATCCGAGTCTAGAGTTTTTTGAATCTTTATATATTCCTTGGGAAGCGGATCCAGAGGCGAATGAACGATGAACTGTTCGACTGAGCAGAGACAGGTTAGAAATCTTTCCGTGCTTGTGGAGGCCAGTGCTTTGCCTCTGATGCTCTCCGGACATGAACTGATCTGTGACATTGAAAAGATTCTCGTTCCAGCACGTCAGGACGTCAAATCTCATTTCAGCTCCGGGACAATGAGAAAAAAACGCTCACAGACAAGACACTGAAAGGCTAGAAGAGACACGGTCCCGGTTGGAGGAGAACTGGTTCCTGGTGTAATGGTTGTGTCTTTAGAGGATGGGAGCAGACTATTCCCTTGTCTTCAGAATGAATTTCCAAGGATTTATTTTCGAAAGGTAAAGCTAATTAAGGAGCATTTTCCATGGGGGAGGAGCAGACTAAAGCTTGCATTCGGAGATCATTGACGCCGTTGGCTCATCAGTCTCTGTGGCGATGTCAGTCAGTGCGTTCGGCTCTTCACTGACAGGTGCTGTTCTCCC
>NW_025197674.1:0-5229 GCF_004010195.1 Chiloscyllium plagiosum
TGAACAAAGAGACCTTGGAGTGCAGGTTCATGGTTCCTTAGAAGTGGAGTCGCAGGTAGATAGGACAGTTAAAGTGGCGTTTGGTTTGTTTTCCATTGTTGGTCAGTGTATTGAGTATTGGAGTTGGGAGGTCATGTTGCGGCTGTACGGGACACTGGTTAGGCCACTGTTGGGATATTATGTGGAATTCTGGTTTCCTTCCTGTCGGAAATATGTTGTGAAAATTGAAAGGGTTCAGGAAGGATTTACAAGGATATTGACAGGGTTGGAGGATTTGAGGTATAGGGAGAAGCGCTGTACGGCTGGGGTTGTTTTCCCTTAAGCGTTTTAGTCTGAGCGGTGACCTCATAGAGATGTACAAAATTATGAAGGGCATGGAGAGGATAAATGGAAAAAGTCTTTTTGCTCGGGTCGGGGAGTCCAGAACTAAAGGGCATAGGTTTAGGGTGAGAGACGAAAGCTATTGGGTGGCACGGTGGCACAGTCACAATGCCAGCGACTCGGGTTCAATTCCCGCCTCAGGCTGCGTGGACTCTCTGTGTGGAGTTTGCATATTCTCCCCATGTCTGTGTGGGTTTCCTCCCACAATCTAAACTGTGCAGATTAGGTGAATTGGTCATGCTAAATTACCCGTAGTGTTAGGTTAAGGAGTCAATGTCGGGGAATGGGTCTGGGTGGGTTGTGCTTCAGCGGGTCGGTGTGGACTTGTTTCCATATTTTAAGTAATCTAAACGTAAAAGAGACCTAAGGGGCAACTTTTTCACACAGACGTTGGTACGTGTATGGAATGAGCTGCCAGAGGATGTGGTGCATTTAAAAGGCATTTGGATGGTCATATGAATAGTAAGGGTTTGGAGGGATATGGGCCAGGTGCGGGCAGGTGGGACTAGATTGGGTTGGGATATCTGCAAGACATGGAAGGATTGGACTGAAGGGTCTGTTTCCATGTTGTACATCTCTATGCCTCTCTAACTCACACAGTGAGTTCGTAAATGCAATTAGTGTAAATGATATTTGGAGGAATACGTGTAATTGGAAAGTTAAAGTTAGTTGGAGATTGTTTAAGGGAATCTGAATATAGAGGTAAACAAGTTGCATAGTGTTGGTGAGAATGTACCTGAGGTATTGAGTGCATTGTTGGTGACAGAATCTAAGAAAGATTACACTGATCAAAGAGGACGTGCAATGGACATTCACCAGATTAATTCCTGAGATGACAAGATTTTCTGATGGGGAGATTTTTCTTGCGACCTCCCCAGTTTCAAAGCATGAGAGGTGATTGCATTGAAATTACAAAAATCTATGATACATGTGATGAAGTGGAAACAAATCGGATGTTTCTCTAGCTGTCTACTCTATATTTAAGGCAAATAATGACAGGATAAGGGATATGCCATTTAAGACCGTAATAAGGAGGAAATTCTCCCTTTGAGGGGACTGACTAACACAGGAGCAGGGCAAGATTAAGGAGAATCCCCAGATATTCTTCACGGATATCAAGTGGAACAGAATAACCAGGGAACATGTAGGGTCTATTAGTGACTTGCCAAGTTGCATCCCAACTCAACTTCATGGTAGAAGGGTGTATGTGTGACTGGATCCCAATTTCCCCTGGTGTACCTTATTATTTGTGGTATTCATAAGTGATGTGAATGTGAAGTGGGTAGGGGGAGTGTGATAAGTAAGTTTATGTTTGATACAAAGATTGGCCGGATGGTTAGCAGTGAGGAGGAAGGTCTTATGTTACAGGAAGATACAGGTGGAATGGTCAGATGGTCAAATCAATGGCAGATGGAATGTAACCCTGAAATATATGAGGTAATACACTTTGGAAAAAGGAACCAGACAGGAGAGTAGTCAAAGAATGGCATCACACTATGATGATCAGAGCGTGCTTCTCCACACATCCCTGAATGTGACTAGATATGATAATTGATGAGTTCAGCATGCCTGTAGATAAAGCCTTTATTCATTGACCCAAAGATTATACGAGTTCTATGTAACACTTTGGGAAGGCCAAATGAAATATTGTGTGCAGTTCTGGGAGCCACATTGCAGGAAGGATGTGATTGGACTGTATGAGATGCAGAAGAGATTCACCAGGATGCTCCCTGGGATGGAACATATGAGCTGTGGAGAGAGGCTGGGTAATATCGAGTTATTTATTTTGGAGCAGAGGAAGTTGAGTGGGTAATTAATTCAGGTTTAAGATTACAAGGGGCATTGACAGGGTGAATAGACAACAGCTGTTCTTTTTACTCAAAGTGTAAGCTTCCTTACAGTCTGAAACCAGGGATTGGAGAATGGAGAACAGAGAAACATGACACAACTACTTCACTTCTGTCTTCACAGAAAAAGACATAAACAAAGCCTTCCCAGCAATAGGAGAAAACCTGAGTCTGACAAGAAAATGATGTGGAATGAAACTAGTAAATAAACTAATTTGGAGAAATTATTAAAACTGAAAATAATGGGCATAGAAAAAAAAATCAACACACATTTATGAAATGGGAAACATATTTGAGAAACTGACTGGTAGATTAATTACAGAAAACACAATAGAGGGACTGAACTTGGATTTTCAGCAAGAATCTTAATAGAGTCCCAAGCCTAGTGTGCAAAGTAATAGCACATGGGATAGGGGGTAATATATGAACATGGTGTTAAAATGGGAGTGTTGACAGGAAACAATGAGTAGGAATAAATGGATGGTTTTCAGTTTGGAAGGCTCATGAGGCATCGCAATGATTGGTGCTGGCGCGCCAGATATTCGCAATACATCTCAAACATCTCGTTGAGGGAATCAAATGCAAAGTTTTCAAGCCTGCTAACGTAACTAGGATTTTGAAAGTGAGGAGGATGTGAAAACAACTTCAAGGTGATTGAAACAAATTGGTTGAATGAGTAAATATGTGGCAGATGAAGAGCAGTGTGGATAGATGTGATGTTGTCTACTTTGTTGGGAAACACTAAAATTACAGCCAACCATCGGAAAAGGGAGTGGTTGAGAAATGTCGATCTATGAAGGGAACTGCACTTTTCTTCTGTTATTGTTTGGACTGACATCTGAGTTCCATGCAGGGCAGTGAGTTCTGAAGACAGAAGCCAATACAGGGAATACATTGGCACACAGACTAGTTTACGCAGACCCACCAAGTGGGGAACTGTAACATTGAAAAGGATCTGGGATCTCCCTATACACCAGTCACTGAAAGCAATATTGCAGGAGCAGAAAGCAGTCAGGAAGATAACTGGGGTGTTGACCCTCATTTCAGGTAGACTTGAGTCCAGGAGTAAGGGTGTCTCAGTGCAGCTGTACAGGCCCTTGGTTAGACCTCAACTCGAACATTGTGCAATATTGTGTGCAGTTTTGGTCTCCGTACCTAATAAAGGACAAACCTGACATTGAGGGAATGCAGCGAAGGATGAACGGACTGATCTCTGGGATGACAGACTTTTTGTGGAGCAGTGTTTGGGGCAAATGAGCCTGTATTCCCTGGGGTTTAGGAAAATGAGTGGCGATCTCAGTGAGATATATAAAACACCGACAGGGTTAGATAGATTGGAAGCAGTGATGATAATTCTCTTGGCTGGGACTTCTAAACCAAGGTACCACAGTATTAGGTACAGACAGGTCACATTGCATTTAGGTAAGAATAAATATCTGCACTCAGAGACTGGTGAACCTGGGAATTCTATCTCACATAAGGCTGTGGAAGACAAGGCACTGAAGACTAATAAGGATGTCTAGACATCTAAAGGATGGGGGAGAGATCAGGAGTGTGATGTAGAAATAAAGGGTCAGCCGTCATTATATTGAATTGGATAGCAAACTCGACAGACCAAAGGGACTAGTGCAGTTCCTATTTTATAACTTCACAAGGTTAATCACATTAAGGGATGTGTACAGAGTGTGGGGAAAGTGCATTGAGGAGATGTTCAGACATTAACTAGAATGGGGCAGGTTCAATGTGCTGTATGGCCTATTCCATTCCCGATGCTTCTGAGCGGTCTCTGGGAAAGCTCTGTAAATGTTGTCACAAGTTCGCAGATGTTAGGAAGGACGTCTCTGCAGGGTTAACAGGACTGTCTTTCCAGTTCCCTTTTCAATACTGAGGCTGGGGCTGGGTGTTCTGTCAGGTTTTATCCTTTAAGACCTCGGAGCAGTTTGATACATTAGAGTGTCTTGCTTGGCTTTTTCAGAGACCATTGAAGAGTTTATCACATGCCTGTGTTTCTGGAGTCACGTTTAGGCCAGACCAGGAAAGCACAGGAGATTGACTTCCTGAAAGTACATTGGAAAAGCAAATTGGTGTTTACAATTGACATGGACTTCAAGGTCACTGTTACTGACACCAGATTTGAGATCTCGATATTTCATTAATTGTTTTAACTTCCACCAGCTGCCAGAGCATTAGCCTGGTCTGGATTATTAATCCAGTGACTTTTCCAAAACAGCACCATCTCCACATGGAGAACCTATCGGAAACCACACTGAGCAGGATATTTCTGTGCTGCTTGATAGCTCTATCAAAAAGACCTCCCAATTTGACTATCGTAATGAGACTGAGAGGGTTGTAATTGGTCAGATTGTAATTATTCCCCGCTTAGGAACTGGACACACTAAGTAATTTTCCACATTGCCAGGGAGATGTCAGAGTTGGAGCTGGAAGGAAACCGCTTCCCCAGGGACACGGCTTGTTGTGCAGCACAAGTCTTCCGTCCTATTGCAGGAATGGGGTCAGGGCCCATTGCCTTTGTCGTATCTACTGTGTTCAACTGTGTCTTCATGTCACGTGCAGCGAATCGAATTGGTTGAGGACTGATCTGTGATTCTGTGGACATCATGATGACGGAGAGTTGAATCGGAGACTCAACATCCCTGGCTAGGATGGTACAGATACTATTTCCTTGTTTTTTACACTGATGTGCAGAGTTGATCCATTGATAGAATGGGAATAATTCAGTTACTTGCTTAATCGTCTATCACGTTTTTTGGCTGGATGTGGCAGGCTGCAGTGTTCGATCTGGGTGTATTGACCTTTTGACAATTTCGCTCTCTCTATCATTAGATTTGGTTTCATTTGATTTGATAGGATACATTGACGTTTGTATCTAAGTAGAGTGACACTCTTTGTTTATACACAGTTCTGGCAGATCATAGTGAGAGTTGGAGCTGCCTTTTTTTAGAGACAAGGAGTGGCCGAAATTTAAAAGTCTACTTCAGCT
>NW_025197675.1:0-5229 GCF_004010195.1 Chiloscyllium plagiosum
ACTGTGTGTTGTCATAGCAACTTAGATGTTTCTAAGTAATCTGTAGCAGCACCATCACACCAGAGAAGAAATTAAGTTGAGTCCTGCTGTAAAAGCACATTTTATCAAAGGTTTTTGTCTTGTACTCATGGGGACAAAGTGCAAGAAACACCAGTGGAAATGGAAAACAACCTTTATATTCTGTATGAGAAAAGAATGCTGATTGGTCAGCAAAGAGGAGAATGCACCAGCTAAATGATGACCGACAGTTAACTCCTGAGCTTTGTTTAAATATAAACCAGACAGAGTCACTCTGGTGGGTCCAGACATTGCCCTGAGATATTAGCCAGCGAATGGCTGTCAGCTGTTCCATTTCTGAAGAAGCCATAAAGCATTAAGATAGAATCTCAGATGTGTTAAAGTGCAGAAGGGAGGTCAATCAGCTTATCATATCTGCACTGCCTCTCCATAGGAGCCTCATATACAGTGCCACTCTCCCACCCCGTCCCTGATTCTGTTTCTATTGAAAAACCATCAAATGTCCTCTTTGGATTCTCGATTGAACCTGCCTCCACAATTCCAGAGCTGAACTACTGACTGCATGAAAAAGAGTTCTCTCACTTTGCACTTATTGTGTAAATCATTTTAAATGTGTCTCCTCTCATTCTTGATCCTCTTGCAAGAAGGAGCAGTTTTGCCTGTCGACAAGCAGCCTCACACCACCAGGGACCTGGGTTCGATTCCAGCCTCAGGCGACTGTACGGAGTTTGCACATTCTCCCTGTGTCTGCGTGGGTTTCCTCCCACAGTCCAAGGATGTGCAGGTTAGGTGAATTGGCCATGCTAGATTGCCAATAGCATTCAGGGATGTGTAGGTTAGCTGCATTAGTCAGGGGCAAATGTACAGTAATAGGGGAATGGGTTACTCTTTGGAGGGCTGGTGTGGACTTGATGGGCTGAAGGGCCTGTTTCCACACTGCAGGGATTTTGATGATATGTTATTCAGACGTCTCGTGATTTTGAAGATTTGAATCAAATCTTCAGTTATTCTACTGTCCAAGGAAAACAATCCCAACTTGCCCAATCTATCCTCGTAAGTGTCCATCATCCCTGGAATAATTCTTGTGATCCTTTTCTGCACAGTCTCCAATGCATTCTGACCCCCAGTGGAAAAGTTTCATGAGAATGGTTGCAGGGATGAAGGACGCCGGTCGTAGGGATTGATTGGGTGGCTCTGTTTAGAGGAGGTAAGGTCAATAGGAGACTTGAAAGATTTGTTCAAAATCGTGAGGGACAGAGCAGATAGAGAAAACATGGTCGACTGGCCAAGAACTAAATTACACCAATTTATATTTATTGGACAAAGAACCAGAGCTTACATGAGGGAACACATTTTTGTGTGGTGGATGGTTAGGATCTGGACACACTGTGTCTAAGAGTATAGTAGAGACAGACTCAATCATGGCTTTCAGAAGGAAATCAGGTAACTATTTGACAGCAGGACTAAGGAGAGAGGTTGGATGGCAGAATGGAATGGAACAACTGGAGTTGCTCAAGAGAAATTGCTTTTTTCTCAGACAGTCATGAACCATTGGGGCTCTCTTCCTCAAAAGGCAGTGGAAGCAAGATCTTTGAGTACATTTAAGGTGGAGGTAGATGGATACCTAATGGACAAGTCGAAGAGTGTGGTGCTGGAAAGGCACAGCAGGTCAGGCAGCATCCGAGGAGCAGGAGAATCGACATTTCGGGCATACGCTCTTCACCAGGAATGATGCCCGAACCGAGGAGCTTGGAGCATGCTAACCACTGAGCTACCCTGATAGGCAGCATTCTTGATGAAGGGCTAATGTCTGAAACGTTGACTTTGCTGCTCCTCGGATGGTGTCTGACCGGCTGTGCTTTTCCAGTGCCTCACTTTTTGACTCTGATCTCCAGCATCTGCAGTCCTCACTTCCTCTTAATGGACAAAGGCTTAATTAAAAGTTATGGATCTAGGTGGGAATGCGGAGTAATCAGATCAGATTATTCAATAGCAGACACACTTGAGGAGCTGAGTGGCCTATTCCTGCTCCTATTGTGTGTATGTTTGTATGGACTTACAGAGAGCTAGCATGGATATAATGGACCAAATTGATCTACAAGACACGCTGCTACAATTCGCCAAGTTTCCTTCAACAGCACCTTCCAAACCTACAGCTACCTCCATATGGAGGGACAATTGCAATAGATACATAGGAACACCACCAACTCTAAGTTCCCCTCCGAGCCATTCACCAACCTGAATGGGAATATATTGCCCTTTCTTCAATGTGGTTGGGTCAAAGTTCTGGAGCTCCTATTATAGCAGCATTCCTTCGCCAATGACTGCAGCAGTTTAAGAAGGCAGTTCACCACCATTTTCTCAAAGGCAATTAGACATGGGCAATAAATGCTGCTCCAGTTAACGACGCCAACATCCCATGAATGGGTCGTTCTGCTGTAACACACGCTTCGTTAACAGGGGTTTGCCGGAACCCGATTGACAAATTGGGGACACTGTTTCTAAAGTGCAAACTTTTAAAATGTGTTGGCTGCAACATGATTACATCGCCAACACTTTAAGCGCTGTTTCTAAAGCACAATTTTCCTATAATGCGGGGTTGCACAATAATGCAACCATCGATTTTAGAAGAACTACCTAAATGCATCCTTTTGTAATGCAACCATTCAATATTTCATCAATCAAATCCGAACAGGAGTCAACCCTTCGATTGTAACCACACATCCACATTGCTGCCTACTTCCAATAGGAGCTTATGGTTTCTAGGGACAAAATGTAGTGCAAGTCACTTTAAGTGAACCCAGTCTGAGGTGAATAGGTGGGTCCAGGTCTGAACAACTAATTTACACCCCACCTGATTTCAGTCTCCATTCACCTCACCTTTGGTGAACTTGGCTTCAGTTTCTCACCCCAAGTTCTGGAATTTCCCGCATGCATCTCTCAATCTGTGTTTCTCCACTGAAGCCATGCCTTAAAACATGTACCCTTCTGACTGGGATTTTGATCATCTGTCTTATGGCCCCTCCCGTGTAGTTCAGTGTCAGACACCATAAGAGCATAGTCATAGAAGCAGATATAGGCCATTCAGCCCATTGAGCCTGCTGCTCCATTCAATGAGAATGCAGCTGATCTGGAAATCCTCCACTCCACAGTAAAAGCTTTTCCCCATAACCCTTGATACTTATGAAAAATCTGTCCATCTCGGCCTATATATTTGACAACCCTTTGTTCTAACGAATTCCACAGATTCACAAGAGAAAAAATTCCTCCTCATCCTCTGTCTTAAATGGGTGATTCCTTATTAAATGGGTGATGATGCCGTCTGCTCCTAGACTCAGGAAGAATCTTTGGGACAATTTCCAAGGCAATGGCTCTTTGGTGTTATCACTAGAATTAGATTCCCTACAGTGCGGAAACAGGCCAACAAGTCCACACCGACCCTCCAAAGAGTATCCCACCCAGACCCATTACCCTACATTTTCACCTGACTAACCTACACATCCCTGAACACTATGGGCAATTTAGCTTGGCCAATTCACCTAACCTGCACACCTTTGGACTGTGGGAGGAAACCCAAGCAGACACGAGGAGAATGATCAAACTCCACACAGAGAGTTGCCTGAGGCTGGAATTGGACCCGGGTCCCTAGCGCTGTGAGGCAGCAGTGTTAACTACTGAGCCACCTTGCCGCCCTTAACAAGAGGGCACTAGACTGCTGAGAAATGTCTATATGACTGAACTGAGGTTGTTTTGGGGATGAAAGCTTAACATAAGAATAGATAGCTAACTGGGAGATCAAATTACAACTGATCTCAAATAGAGGAAGACAGATTTCTGTAGAAAACAGAACCTGAAGTTGAGGGATGAGAAGCAGCAGTTATACAAGGAACTGTACAATGCTTAAAAAAGGACAGATAGATGAAGACAGGGAGAGCAGGGACGGCAAATTTCACAGGATTCCTATTGCAGATGTTTTCAAAGCTGTTTTCGCCAAAGCAAAGCAGATTATTTAAAGGGGTCAGAGAAGACAGCCTCTGTGCCATCAAAACTGCTGTGAGCCTTACTCCTTTGTAATGAAACGAGAACAGATCTCATTTCATTTGTCCTATGGGGGAAGTGTTATGTTGATGGATCAGAATCCTAAAGTATTTGCAGACATTTCTTACTTTTACTTCCAAATGTGTTGCTTTTCAAAGAAGACTTATAATGGAAAAACTGCAGATTTTAATTCCAGTGACTATCTGGACAGCCCTGTGCAAAGCCATTGGAATGTTGCATGTTGCTGTACCCTATGTGTAATGATGCTCAGGGATATGGGAGAAAGGCAGGCGATTGATACCAGATAATAGTGCCAGACTACAGGGCTTTTGTGGTGCAGTGATCCTGCTCCATCTCTGGACCAGGAGTCCCAGGTTCAAAACCCACCTGCTCCAAAGGTGTGTCGTCACATCTATGATCATGTGGCTAGCAGGAGAAATGGCTGCTCGACTGCTTGAGAACTACAATAAAGCATGCTGGGAATTTTGGTCAAGCTACTTTAAACTCTGATCTCAGTTAAAACTGAAGCCAGGACATGTAGGGACATATCCTGTAAACTGTGACCTGTAATTTCCTGCAACGAGAGAGGTGTTCTAGCGGTTTGCTGGACAAACTGAAACCACTATTACTTTATATAGAGCATGGTATGTAGCTGCTTATGACTTGGTATAAATATTTGGGAGTTATTCACCAGTAAACTCCATTGGATGGGATCAAACATTGTGATCAAGTTTAGTCAATTCTCTGGCCAAATGCCAGAGAAGTTTCTGGAAGAATGAGCCTGCTTTGGGGATATAAGCTACCATCACAAAGTGCTTTGGGAGCAGATTCACAAAGTACGTGCCCCAAAGTTATCTTCAGGGTGACAAAGAGGCAAGAGGCAAGATCTACACCAACAGAAAAAGTTGGCTGCTTTACTTGAATCAGAGTGGTATTTGTTTCAAACCAAACTTCAAGAATTAAAGTTTGGGTTGGAGTTGAATGCGAATTAAGTTAAAATAAGGTAAAGTGAAGTTAAATAAAGTGAGTTAAAGTTGAAGTTAGATGAGAAAAGAAATGAATGTTGCAACAAATGTGTGGTTTATATTGATACCTAAAGAGCTAAAAGGTTTAATTAAATGTTGAATTGACTTCCTGTTTTCTTCTGTCTGTCACATAAGGGAAGAACCTGGA
>NW_025197676.1:0-1136 GCF_004010195.1 Chiloscyllium plagiosum
TGTAACCTTTCAGCATCAATGTAACCTCCAGCAGTGTTCAACATGGAGGAGTACTGATTCATCACCTTAGTAGTGCAAGGTAAGGCAATGTTGTGTAGTGGTCATCAGCAGGAATTTTCTTTGCCTATGTTTGACCTGATGCCATAAGAGTTATTCTGTTTCCCTTCCCCCGGGTCAGGATTGACCAGGTCGGGTACATGCTGCATCTCAGTAGCAGGTTACTAATTATTCGTGACAATTTGATCTGGTTAGTAGACTTGATTCAAACACTGGAGATCTTGTCCCCTTTGTAATATGAGATGCCTGCCATCGGCTCTTCAGTTTGTACCATGTCTCGCACTCCCATTCCCTCCATGCAGCGTATTGGTTTGCTGTCGTTGCTCTAATCAGATCCTGGTGTCCCCATCTGCACATGTCCTCTGCTAAAATGGCCATGAGCTCTTCCCATCCCTCAGGGAAGGATGTTGTGAAACATGAAAGGATTCAGAAAAGCTTTACCAGGATGTTGCAATGGTAGAAGGTCTGAGCTATAGGGAGAGGCTGAATAGGTTGGGGTGGCTTTACCTGGAGTTTTGGAGACTGAGGGATGACTTTATAGAGGGTTATAAAATCATGAAGAGCATGGATAGGGTAAGTGTCCTTTTCCCTGAGGTGAGGCGAGGGATAGAATGGATAGTCAGAGCCTTTTTTCCGAGAGTAGAAATATCTATAACTAGGGTTCATAGGTTCAAGTTAAAAGGGAACAAGTTTAAAGGAGATGTGATAGGAATGATTTTCGCACAGGGAGTGGCAAGTGCCTCAGACATGCTGCCAGAGGTGGTGGAGGAGCTGGATACAACATCTTGACATACATATGCACTGGGTGGGAATTGAGGGATATGGACCATAAAGAGGAAAGGTCTTTCAGATCAGAAATGCATCATGTGTCTGCACAATCTTAGTGAAGGACCTGTTCCAGTGCTGTACCTTGTGGGCGGCACGGTGGCACAGTGGTTAGCACTGCTGCCTCGCAGCGCCAGAGACCCGGGTTCAATTCCCGACTCAGGCGACTGACTGTGTGGAGTTTGCACGTTCTCCCCGTGTCTGCGTGGTTTTCCTCCGGGGGCTCCGGTTTCCTCCCACAGTCCAAAGATGTG
>NW_025197676.1:1746-5230 GCF_004010195.1 Chiloscyllium plagiosum
GCAAACTGTGAGGAGTTTCCATGTTGGCACAATCCATGGACACCAGCTGCACACACCTCACATCTACAGATATTGGCATCTGACATTTGCCAACCCAACATGACCATCATGGCACTTCTCTGATACACTGGCAGGGTGCTCTGGAATCCAGACTTGCATTCCAGGGTGCACTTGCAACTAGCATTGAAAGGTTGCATTGCGGAAACTTAGTGCTCACAGACAGGCACCCAGCTCACAGGTTGGACAAGGCTGCATCTCAGTGCCACTCACTTGCTCTTTTCATGGTCACTGAGCATCTACCCAATATTCACAGCATCCTTGCTGTGCCATGTCTGTTTGCATGTTGGCACTCCCGTCAGGGTCTGAAGCCATCAGTACTGCTATATGATATGTTTTGGAGATATCTCATTATAAAAGATCTGTCCAGGAGTTGCGGTGGTGAGCAGGTGACATAAAGTCATGGAGTCATAGTGTTGTAAAGCATGGAAACAGACCCTTCAGTTTAACACATCAGTGCGGACGAGAAATGTTAAATTAATCCGGTTCCATTTGCCAGTATTTACCCAAATTCTTCCAAACACTTCCTATTCATGTAACCATCCAGACACCTTTTAAATGTTGCAATTGTATCAGCCTCCAACACATTCTCGGGCAACTTGTTCCATACGTGGACTCCACCCGCTGTTTGAAAAAGTTGTCCCTCAGGTCCCATTTAAATCTTTCCCCACTCAACCTAAACCTATACCCTCTAGTTTTGGACTCCACTACCCTGGGGCAAGAACCCTGGCTGTTCACCTTATCCATTCCTACTTACGATTTTATAAACATCAAGCAGATCACATCACAGCCTTTGATGCTCCTGGGAAAGTGACCCGAGCCTGTTCAAACTCTTCCTACAGCTGAAACTACCTTGTAAATCTTTTCTGAACCTTTTCACGTTTCACATCATCTTTCCCAAAGAAGGGAGACCAGAATTGAACGCAGTATTGCAAAAGTGGCCTAACCAATGTCCTGTACAGCTACAACATGACTTTTCAACTCCTGTACTCAATGCACTGACCAATAAAGGCAAGCATGCCAAATGACGTTTTCACTGTCCTGTCTACCTGTGACTCCATTTTCAAGGAACTATGAATCTGCACTCCAAGGTCTCTTTATGAATTGCTCACTGTGACCTCAACATTTATCTGTTAGGGGGTTTCAATACTGGCAGTTATGGAGAAATGGCAACACACAGTTGAGGGGTTCGGCCATACTTACTTATCCACTTGGATCTCTTATAGTTAAGAGATATATCCAACTAAAATCGGAGAATGGATAACATTCAGTGCTGTAGCTCCAGAACCAGCAGTCAGGGGAACCAGCAGCCCTCACTCACAGTGTATTCCATCACTGACTCTTCTGAGAACAAGGAACTTTTCTGCTCTTCATGTTCCTAACGGAGATCATTTCCAGCAGGAATCTTGTGCCCAGCTGCTGGTGGGAAGCTGGACACTGTGATTGCCTTCCTAAAAAAGTGAAAATAAATACAAGAGGATCAGGGATGCTGGCAAGCCCAGGAGCAGCAGCAGGCCGACATAAAGGACCAGAAGTTCCCATCTCAGGCAGATGCAGTGGGTTGCACAGAAAGCCCAGTGATTACTGGCCCTGGCTTCATTTTTGGGGGGATGTGTGAAATACAGTGCTGTCACAGGCTCTGAGTGCCTGGTGATGTTGAGAAGGAACTCTGCTGGATGCAGGAATGGGACCTGAGGTCTGCTGGAGAGGGAGGTTACCCTCTCCCAGTGGCTGTAAAACTGACAGCACCTGCAATTTCGATGTGGCTGGCTCCTTTCAAAACAGTCATGATATATAAGCTTGCTTTTAACAAACGTTAGAGACAAAAGAGACATTAATACAAATTTGACTCAGGGACAAAGAGTCATTTTAGCCTGTTTCCAAAGAAATGTCATGCTGGAGTGGAGACGTGCCGACTGCAGCTGCTGGTGTGTGCAGAGAGGAGAACAGTCATTTCTTATAACTTCACAAGTTACTTTATTAATATATTAAATGAGACACTTATCTCTTATACATTCTCTTACAAACAAGAGCTTATATATTTTCCCACAAACTGAATTACGAACCTATTTTCACCCACTCGAGTCCCCTGACACTCCCTGAGCAGTCACAGAAGGATCTGGATAACTGTTCTGCTTTGCCAAGGAGGGCTGATGTTGGCCACATGCTGCTGTCTCTCTCTCTCTCTCCATATCTCCACGTGCCTGACATAGGGTCTGATTTGTATTGGTGAGTCTCCAGAGTTATCACTGCCTGTATGCCACAAGGGTCTTCTTTTATTTTCTTCCCTTATCTTTCTCGAGTTGTGGTGTCTGTTTCCTGTTGGCTCACATTCATCTGTTAGTTGCATTTCATTACCTTATTGGCTCCAGAACAAGGAGATAGGTAGCATGACCTGATTGCCCCTCATCCAAATAAGGCTTCTGCACTACCTCATCTTTCTTACTTATTTTCTGAAGAATATGGTTGGTACCAAGCAGTATCTGGACTCTGAACATTCTCAGTTCACAAGATGTTCTCCCTTGTTTGTGAACATTTTTTGGTATACTGAGCATTCCAAATCCCTGTCAGTGGATGGTACTTCTGTTCCCTGCAGCCTCCGGGCTTACATCTTATTTTCAGGAGTATTCGCCAACTGGTCCTCCTGTTTCTCTCTGTGCAGCAGCCTGGCTAACAATACCCCTCATGATTTTATAAACTTCTGTAGGGTCACCTCTCAATGTCCTATCCTCCAGTTAAAAACTTCCCAGTCTATGCAGTCTTTCTTTATAACTCAAACATTCCATCCCCATCAACACGCTGGTAAATCTTTTCTGAACCCTCTCCAGTTTAATAATGTCCTTCCTATAACTGGGTGACAAGAAGTGTACACAGTATTCCAGAACAGGCCTCTGCAATGTCATGTACAACTTTAACATGACTTCCCAACTCCGATAGTCAAAGCACTGAGCGATGAAAGCAAGCATGTCAAATGCCTTATTAACCACCCTGTCCAAATGCAATGCAAACTTCAGAGAATTATGTACCTGAATCCCTAGGTCCCTCTGTTCTACAGCACTAACCAAGGCTCTTTCTTTCTTGTATAAGTCCTACCCCTATTTGTTCAACCAAAATGCAATGCCTTGCTTTTATCCAGATTGAACTCCATCTGCCATTATTCTGCCCATTGACCTATTTGATCAAGATCCCTTTGTTCACTTAGAAAAGCTTCTTCACTATCAACTAGGCCACCAATTTTGGGGTCACCTGCAAACTTATTAACCATGCCTTCTATACTCTCATCCAAATCATTAACATAAATGTCAAACAAAAGAGAACCGATAACCAATCCCTGTCGAACATCGTTGGTGACAGTCCTCCAGTCTGAAAAACAACCTTCTACCACCACTCTCTCTCTCCTGCTGTCCAGCCAATTACATAATTTTCC
>NW_025197677.1:0-3894 GCF_004010195.1 Chiloscyllium plagiosum
TTGAAACGTCTCGAAAGCAACTTTGTTTTTTTTTAGTCTAAGCAGTTGGAACTACACATAATACAACAGATGTAATCTCAGCAGTGCCATGTACTGATGCAGAAAACATTGCTAAGCTCATATCCAACACCTCTTGCACGAAATAGAATCATGCCATTTACATTCCAAATCACTTGCAACACCTTCAGGCTACTTTGAATTAATTCATGTACGAAGACACATAAATCCCTCTGTAACACTGAGTTCTGCATTCTCC
The DNA here is from genome assembly GCF_004010195.1 of Chiloscyllium plagiosum. Lineage (NCBI taxonomy): Eukaryota > Metazoa > Chordata > Chondrichthyes > Orectolobiformes > Hemiscylliidae > Chiloscyllium > Chiloscyllium plagiosum. The sequence goes on from NW_025197677.1 coordinate 257, forward strand.
TTGCATTTAAATAAATTTCTACTGTTTTGTCTTTTCCCAAAAACAAAAAATTTCTATCACATATTTATTGTACTGCTTTTTTTTTCTGCTGAAGCTTTGCTCACAGCCGTCCTCTGTCTGTATGCCATTGTTTGACGTTGTGCCCTCCCCCAGTCTGTGTCCCATTGCAGACTCTCTGCCCTCCCTCTATCTGTATCCTATTGCCGACGCACTTCCTTCTTCCTGTCTGTATCCCATTGTAAATGCTCTGCCCTCCGCTGTCTGTATCCCATTGCGGACGCTTTGCCTTCTCCCGTCTGTATCCCAATGCTGATGCATTGCCCTCCCCCTGTCTGTATCGCACTGCAGATGGTTTCACTCCACAGTCTGTATCCACAGTAGATGTTCTCCCCTCCCCTGTCTGTATCCCATTGCAGACTCACCGCCCTCCCCTGTCTGTATTCCATTGCAAACCCTCTGCCCTCCCCCTGTCTGTATCCTACTGGAGACGCTCTGTCTCCCCATCTGTATCCCATTGCAGACGCCCTGTCCTCCACCTGTCTGTATCCCATTGTAGACGTTCTGCCCGCCCCCGTCTGTAAGTAAGAGAGAGAGAGAGACCAATTGGCTGCTGCTTCTGAGGCAAATAATATTTTTCTCCATATCTGTGTGGAAAAATGCAATAATGACAACTGAACACCAAACTGGACGATATGCGATCTCCATGAACATTCTCTGGAATGGATGATAATGAACTACATGCAGGTGCATCATTGCTGTTGTTTTGCACAGTGCCTTTCATGAGCAAAAAAAAGTGCCCACTTTATAATTTGATAACATGTTTATATGTGTCTGCGTAATCTTTTTTAAAATGGGTTGATATCTTCATAATATTTGTGTTAATACCAACACATCTCATTCATAAAAAATATTCTCTTGATTTAGTCTCCTTAAGAAGATTAAATAAGTATCCAGCTGATACACTTTTCTGAAAATCGTGGTTCAATAAGATTTCTCATCTAAGACCTAAACAGATAATTCCATTAAGAAAAGGCCTTCATTTCAGTAATGAGTAAAAGGAAGCATCTTTGAAAATCTTCGAAAGGAGTTATATCTTGTTTTTAATTTAGAGGATCAAAATTGCACGCAGTGTATCAGATGTGGTTCGTACAGATGCAGTAAAACATTCCTGATTAAACCCAATACCCGTTGCCACAAACAGCATCATTCCACTAACCTTCCAAATCACTTGCCACATCTACACACAGACTTCATATGATTCATGTACCAGAAATATGAAAAACATCTGCATCACAGAGTTCTGTGATCTCTCTCCACTTAAATTGTTTCCTGCTGTTCTATCCTCCCTACCACAATAGACAACTCACGTTGTATTATTTCTGCTGAAGGTTTGCTCACTAACCTTCCCTGTCGAAATCACAATGCAGATTCACTATCTCCATTAGAACATATATTGAATGATCATCTTTGTGTACAAAGTAATTTCGTTTTGATCCATTCACTCCTATATACAGATATTTGATATAGCTTATTGATCATTGATGACTCCACGGTGATCTCTGAGGCAAAACTAGTTACAGTTTTGTAAAAAAAAAATTAAATTATCTCTACTGTTTATTTCCTGTTAGCAACAGCATCCCTGTTCCTGTGCAGCAGTTCAGGCAATTTAATGGCCTCCTCCTGGGCTGTGTAATGTACTCAGCGAGCTGAATTACTTCCTTCCTTATCCCTTTGTAACTCCTTTAAGGGCCAGAATAGTCTCCTCCTGTCTCATTGTAACGATCCAGTCTGGCTGAATGGGATGGACCTCTACCCTGTAATCGTATTGAGGGGTGGATTGAGGGAATAATACAAGGGGGAGTCACAGCAGTTTATTTCTGTAACAGCTAGGTGGGTGGATTGAGGGAAAGCGCAAGGGGTGGGGACAGCAGTATATCTCTGCAACAGCATCGAGGGGTGGATTGAGAGAACAACACATGGGGTAGGGACAGCAGTTGACCATTTGACTGCACCATTCAGAATGCTTATAGCTGATCCATTTGTGTCTGACCATCCGTCTCCTGCCTGTTCCCAATAAATATTGACTCTCCTGTCCAGCAAAGCTCAGTTGAGCTCAGCTTTGAATGTCTTCATTAACCGAGTCTTCACTGCTCCCTGAGGGTGATGACACCACAGATAGCGCAGCACTAAAGGGAAAGGGACAATCTTATTTGATTGTGGAACCCATTATTTTAAAACTGTGTTAACCTCATATCATATCACGACCCATTTTTAGATATAAGGATAAAATAACTAGGAATAGACATAAACCATTGCGCCCTCCAACTCTGTCCCACAATCCCACTCAGCCTTTCCAATCAAATATGTATCAAACCCAGCCTCTGCTGTTATCTCAGGAAGAGAATACCTGATAGCATAACACCATACGAACATAAAAAAGAAGCAGAATTACGACATTCGGACCATCGAGTCTGATATGTCATTCTACAATTTCTTATGTGTTCCTCAACATCATTCTCCTACCTACTCCCTAGAATCTTTGATCTCCTTATAAATCAAAAACTTTATTTATTTGTGTCTTAATGACACTTGTGTCTGTGTGTGTGTGTGTGTATGTGTGTGTGTATGTGTGCGTGTGTATGTATGTGTGTGTGTGTGTGTATGTGTCCATGTGCTTGTTATCTGTGTATTTGTGTAACGTTGTCTGTCTGTCTGTGTATCAGACTTTCTATCTGTGTTTCTATCTGTGTTTGTGTCTATTTTAGTGACACTGAATATGTCTTTGTGTGCTTCTTATGTGTGTGTGTGTGTCTATCCCCTTGTATGCATTGTGTGTGCCAGTATATTGGGGTATTTACCAATGCTTCTGTGTAATTTAATGCCTGCATCTCTGTGCAATGGGGTACCTGTTCGTTTTCAAGTGAGAGCGATGAGATTGAAAATGCCAACGCGATTAAATTGAGAATTGCTCTTTACTGAACATTGCTGCTGACTTGGTTGTTGGGACGTGGATGCTTCCGAATCTCTACACAAGGTGTCCTGGTCCTCTCCAGCTCTTTCCAGGATCCTCCCGAAATGTCGAGGTAGATGGTGAGGGAACGGATATCAGGCACTCTAACACCCGGCTTGACCCTATATGTCCTATTCCAGGCTGTTTCTGCTTGAATGGGAGAAGAGGAGGGATGGGGTGAGGATGGGAGTGGGTGTCCCTGCTGTTAATGCTGGTATAGGCGAAGGGGGAAGGGTGAGGTGTCCGGAGGGAGTCTGACCACAGTGTTGTATCCATGCAGTGGTATTAGTGTGCGGGGCTATTGCGTCAGTGACAGAACAATTGGGGGAGGGAAGGTGCTGAATTCAACAGTGAGTGTAGTCGTGCTTGAGCCTTATTTGGAGATAGAGTGTGAGCCTTGTTCTGGGATAGGTGCTGTAACAGATATACAGTGAGTGTGAGGGAGCAGAAGAATATGGTGATACTTATCCTGGCAAGGTGGAGGGAAAGAATATTGATGCTTGTCCTGTATTGCTGACCAATTCTTCAGATTATCTCAGCGTTGAGGTGAGTCTCCCTGAACGTCTTGTCCAAGTCTATCGCTAATAATGCCACAGACCCTGTCCCTCACATCCCACAGAATCAGTTT
>NW_025197677.1:4408-5231 GCF_004010195.1 Chiloscyllium plagiosum
AGCCCGGAGGCTAGAGCGTCAAGGACGCTCCAGTGAATTGTGAAAGAACAATATAACATTATGTTGGAGAAGCAATAATTATGAGAGTCATAGAGTCCGACAGCACAGAAAAGGCCCTTCAGCCCAAACTTGTCCATTCCGAACAAAATGTCCATTCACATTAAACCCATTTTCCTGCCCTTGCCCCGTATCCTTATTCTTTCCAATCCGTGTAATTGTCCAAATGCATTTTTAATTTTGTGAATGTACCCGCCTCAACCACATCTGCTGGCAGCTCATTCCATGTGCATACTACCCTGTGTGTAAAAGAAATTTCCCCTGAGGTTCCCTTTAACTCTTTCCCCTTGGATCTTAACTTGATGCCCTTCAGTCGTGGATGCTCAGTCCTGGGGAAAAAAAAGACTGAGTGCATTCACTGCATCCATGCCTCCCATGATCTTATACACTTCTATCAGATCCCCCTCAGTCTCATACACTCTAAAGTAAAAAACTCCTAGCTTACCCAATCTCTCACTATAACTCAGACCATTGAGTCTGGGCAATATCCTTGTAAATTTCTTCTGCACTATTTCCAGTTTAATAACATCCTTCTTATAGCAAAGTAAACAACACTGAACATAACACTACCAGTATTGCCTCACCAGCATCCTGGATAACTGCAACGTAACTCCCTAATTTCGATACTCATTGCTCTGATTGATGAAGGCCAGTGTACCAAAAGCCTTTTTCACTGCCCTATCTACTTCTGACTCCATTTTCAGAGAACCTTGCACCTGAATTCCAAGGTCCATTTTTCTGAATACACTCCTTAAGACCCTGCCAT
>NW_025197678.1:0-5232 GCF_004010195.1 Chiloscyllium plagiosum
ATAAGCAAGGACAAAATCGACGTTTCCGTCAAAAACACTTCATCCTGCAACTGCATCTGCAGTCATTGTTTTTACCTAGTTGATTAGCAAGTTTGCAGATGACACGACGATTTGTGGAGTAGCAGATAGTAAAGGGGACTGAACAATATGGTTGGATTGTGGAGTTGGGCAGTGAAATGACATATGGAATTTAATCCGGGCAAATGTGAGGTGATGCAATTTGGAAGATCGAATTCAAGAGCAAAATATTCAGAAAATGAAAAGTGCTGTGATAAATTGACGCACAGATGTCTGGATGTTCAGGTCCATTGTTCCCTGAAGACTGAAATACAGGTCAACAATGTGGTCAAGAGGTCATATTACATGCTTTCCTTCATTCAATGGGGTATTGAGTACACACGTTGGCAGGTCATGTTACAGTTGTATCAGACTTTGGTTCCCCACATTTGGAATACTGCTTACAGGCCTGGTTGCCACATTGCAAAAAGGATGTGGATGCTTTGGACAGGTACAGAAGAGGTTCACTAGGTATGGTGGGTGCTCGCAATGAAGAGATGTTGAGTAGATCATCATTACTTTCATGAGAAAGATGGAGGTGGAGCGGGGAGCTTGATTGAGGTCTACAAGATCATGAGAGATATAGACAGAATGGAGAGCAAGATGTTTTCTTTCCTAGAGTGGGGGACTCAATTACTCCGGTCACGAGTTCAATGTAAGAGGGGAGATATGCGTGTAAAGTTCTTTGTGCAGAGGGTGATGCGTGTCTGGAACACGTTGCCAGCAGAGATGGTAGAGGCGGTCATGATAGCATCACTTAAGATGTATCTTGACAGATGTATGAATGGGCAGGGAGCAAAGGGATGCAGATCCTTAGAAAATATGTGACAAGTTTAGGTAAAGGATCTGGATTGGTGCAGGCTTAGAGGGCCGAAGGGCATGTTCTTATACTGTAATTGTGTTTGTTCTTTGTTCTTTTATATCAGAGAGATTGGAAACTTTGTTCATTTTCTCAATCACATGGGAATGTAATCGCATCTCATTCTTTCATTTCACTCCAATTGCAAAGGATTGTACACAACACATACGTACGCAGGTACACACACAAAGACACAGCAACAGATACACATGCATACAAAAATAGCCAAATAGACCCTCCCCCCCCCCCCCCCCCCCCACACACACACACACACGTGCGTAACATTATCATTAATTAGAATGAAAACTGGAATTTCGGATAAAGGAGGGATGAGAGAAATTGTCCTATTCTACTTGAAAAGACTATTATGTGAAGTTACTAAGTTAAACATCACACAGCACCAGGTTATATACCAACAAGTTTATTTGGAAGCACTAGCTTTCAAAGCACTGCTCCTTCATCAGTTATTTGTGGAGTGTAAGATCATAAGACAAAATTTATAACAAAATATTAGAGTGCAATGCAACTGAAATAGCATGTTGAACAAACCTGGATTTTTAAGTTTTTCATCTTTTAGAATGGGTTGCAGTTTTCGGTTCATTAATATGTAAATCCCAGAACTTCATTTAAGTCATCTTCTCATGGTAAACTTAAGGTTTTACAACAAAAGGTGACATCTCAGCTCAGACAATACATTAAAGATGGAAGGTCAGAGTCTGTCTGTGTCCCAATCTTGAGTTAGACTGATTCTATTTCCAATGTGGAATTAACAAAATATCTCCTGCAATGACTGCCTGTTTTGACCTGCATTTTCGAGCAAAACAGCTTGTAACTGCAAATATATGCCTGCAAATATAATGATATTAAACTGATGTGATGGTTAATATAGCTTGTAAATTTTCCAATGCCCCCTGGCACTATTCTGTCCAACGAAATTCCATGTTCTTCTTTAGTAAATCTGTCAGTAGTGCCTCCATGCTGCTGAATTTTGGAACAAACTTCCCAAAGAATCTGCTCCGTCCCAAAAGTCGAAGTCCTATTTCTTCATATTCAATGAAATTCTTGTGTGGCTTTCATCAATGTGTTCCTTGGGATTATCCTTCCATGTCCAATGTTATGTCCCAAGAATGTCACGAATAATGTTTTCTTTAAGTTTATTTACAGTTTTGTTTTTAGGAATCACTCGAAGTGTTTTGCCAACTGTCCCGTGTGATCTTTCCTCGAATGGCTAAAGATCACCACAAATTCAGGATAAACTACACTATTTCTTAATCTGGCCACAAGTCTGTTCATGAGTCTTTGGAATGTGGCTGGTGTGTTCTTCCTTCCAAAGGGCATTACATTGAATTGATACAGCCATTTGGGTTGACAAATGCAGAAACTTCTTTCGCTTTCTCTATTAAAGATACCTGTCTTTAACAATGCAGGGAATCAACATTGAGATGTAACTGACTTTTCCAATTTTCTCTGTACAGTCCTGCAACCTTAGTACTGGCTACGAGAGCGATTTTGTTTCGGCATTGACCTACCAATCGCCCAAAGAAAATTGTTGAGTTTTAGGGAATGAAAGATTGGCAAGCTCCACTCCGCTTTGCATTCACTTCCTTCTGGACCTTTTGGGCTTTGAAAGGATTAAGCCAGTAAAGGTATTGTTTTAATGGAACAACATTCCCTACTTCTCCCTCATGCACCCTGGTATTACTCCTCCCATTTTATTCCTGCATATGTCCTCATACTGCTGCAACAAACCTTTGAACTGTTTTCTTTGCTCCTGAGACAGATAGCTAATTCTCCCACCCCATTCTTCAAGGTCTTCCTCATTATTTAACGTACTTTGAGGCACATAAAACTCCATTACATCTGGATTTGATACCTCACTCGGCAGGGCAATAAGTAACACTTGTTTCTCCAATTCCCTGTCTCTATTATAGTAAGGTTTCAACATATTTAGATGGCATGCCCGATACAGCCTCTTTTCTGTTCAGCATCTTTACCAGATACTTTGCCTGACTCAACTTTTTCTCAATTTGAATTTGACCACTAAACCTGCCTTTGAAGGTATCTCCTACTACTGTTAACAATCCTAACACATCATCAACATGTGAAAACTTCTGAATTGTATAGTTTCTATCTGCTAACTGTTTCATTCTACGTTGTTCCCTATTCAGGTGCGGTTTAGTTAACTCACTTTCCCGATTTAATTGTTCCATCACCACCACTACATAGTCAGAGTGTGTGATCTCTGACTTCGATACTATCAAATTTTTAGTTTCAAAGGCCCTCTCACTTCCTGTCCAAATATTAGTTCAAAGGGAGTAAACTGAGTAGATTAATTTGGGGCATCTCTCACGGCAATCCATACAAGTTTGTTACCTTTATCCCAACCATCCAGGGTATCCTGACTGTATATTGTCTTCAGGGTCAATGCCACCTTTCAAAGGCTCCCTGGGATTTTAGAAGGTACGGACTTGATTTAAAGTGTTATATGCTATCAATGACTTCCTTAAACACCTCACGAGTAGAATCTCTCTAGGCAGCCCATACCGGGTAAAGAAAGCTACTAACTCCTCCACCATTCTTTTTGTCTTAATACCCTGTAATGGAATTGCCTGCGGAATCTAGTAGACATATGCATTATGGTTAGCAAGTACTGATTCCAACTTTTAGTTCTAGGAAGGGGTCCTCCACAATCAATCATAACCCATGTGAAAGATTCCTCAGTTGCGGGAATTGGCAACAAATCTACTGATTTTATTACTGCCTGTAGCATACCTACCATTAGGCATGTATAACATGTGTGGCAATATTTATACACATCCTTTTGCATGCCAGGCCAATGGAAGTCTTCTGTACATTAGCCTGAGTCCTCCTCATACCTAGGTGACCTCCTTTTGGTAATTCATGTTCTACCTCAAGCACTTCCTGTCTGTATGCTATAGACAACACAATCTGGTGCACCTCTGCCCGTTTCCCTTCTGCTTTATCCTGTTGGTGTCTCTACTTTTGTTTTAGTCTTCTATCCTTAAGATAATAACATTCAGAAATACGTTTCCATTTCATTTCTAAGTTTACATCATAATATATATCTTTTCATCTTTCTATTGCAAGTCTCTTAGCCTTTCTGAACTAAACACTTCTGTCTGACCCTGTGCCTGTTCAGGGTTTTCCTGTACCATTACATCAAACAGAGTGTCTGCTAACTGAACCTCAACTCCTTCGTGTTTCTGTTACATTTTACCTTCTTGCTGTAACTTATGACAGTGGCTTCTTACTACAACACAGTCTGGAAAACATCCATGGCATTCTTCTTTTATATTTCTTAGTTCCCTGGTCTTCCTTCGGCTTCTCCACTACAAGAGGTGTCACTCCCACCTTGGATCCTGCTAAATAATCCCCAAGAACAAGCTGTATTCCTGAAACTGACATTCTGTCAATCACACCTACAGTTACTTCCCCAGCCTTGATTTGGCTCTCCAACCTGATCTTAAACAGGGGAACACTAAATTTCTGCCTATCTATTGAACAAATTATTACCTTCTCGGGTAACTTGTCTGAAAGTGTGAAAATACTTTCATCTCTTACTATCAGAGACTGAACAGATCCCATATCTCAGGAAATAATAACTGATTTTCATTCTCGTCCTGTTCTTCCTGAGTGAAATTTACCCACAGAGATAAAGTCTTTGCAGAGATCAGCAGCTAACTTAATATCCAACTCCTGCCAAGGCTGTGCACTCTCCTGCAGCTCTTCGGCTTTTCTTTAAGTGTCCATTACTACTTTCCCTAATAGGATTGGATTAGCCTCTTTTACCACATCTTTTCCCACAATGTCATTCTTCCATGACCAGCAATGTGACTTTAAGTGTCCCAACTTACCACAGTGGAAACATCTGAGGTCTTTCACTTTCTTGGAATTCTTTTTATCACAAATGGAGAACTATTCCTAGTGTGTTCTACTCTTTGGTTTATAGAGAAGGATCTCCCCAGCTTCCAATTTCAATCCCTCACAGGAATGAAATTTATGTCAGAAACTAAATTTCATGTCATGCATCAATGCGCATTTGTCGGCCATCTCTGCTGCTCTTCTCACTTCTTGAAGTTTCTGTTCAGCACATAAACTCACTTCCAGAGATGATAAGAATTTAGGAACCCCTCCAGCAGAATAAACTCTCTTGGCTTCAATTCCATCCTCTTAACTTCATTTTCCTGACTAATTTGCAACTTCTGAAGTTCACACTCTCTCTCCTTTCTCTTTCTCCTTCTCTATCTTTGTTCAGCTCACAAAACTTCTCTCCCTTTTTTCTCTCTCTTCTCAGT
>NW_025197679.1:0-5232 GCF_004010195.1 Chiloscyllium plagiosum
ATGTCTAAATAACCCCCAGAACCTAAGCCTTCCATGTCTATAAACATCTTCAGTCACGATGACCCTCCATATCTCTGTGTGTTCTGCCAGATGACACAAATCTCTTTATCTCTGTAATCTGCTCAGTTCCCTAAAACAGTCCCTGTCTGTGTAATCCAGCCCTTTCCTAAAAACATCCTTATCCCTGTAAACTTCTCTATCCCTCCCAACATTCCAAACTCCATGAACCCGTCAGCCCTACAGCTCTCCACATTTCTGTAACCTCTTGTGGGTCTATGGTCCTCCTTCCCTGTGAAATCACCTCCAGTCCCCACATCCCTCCCAATCTGCGTCCTCTGCTCCAGATTAGACCATAGTGTCTCTGTAAACACCTGCACTCCTGACAACTCTTCCCATTTGTGTAACCTCGTTCAGACCCCATACTCTCCAGCTTCCTGAATCCTCTTCCTGCATTGCAACCAAAACCATGTTTATGTAACAACCTCCAGTGCTTAAACCTCCCCGACTCAGTAACCTCTTGCAATCCTAACAAACCAACTAAACTGTGAAACCTCTTAATTCCCTACAATCCTCCCTCTCTCCCTCCTCAAATGTCTTCATCACCATGAAACCTCACAATTACTGAAGCCTCCTTTGGCACTGCAATCCTCCTAATGTCTGCAACATCCTCCTGTCCTGATATCCCTCCCTGACTCTGTAATCCCCACCACCTTCCAGTGCCCTTCTGGGGAACATGGCAGATTTGTAGCCTCTGGACCATATTACGGAAGTAGAATTCTGGAAATTACAGATTTGGTCGAATGTCTGTTGTGTGCAGATTATTGGCGAGGACTCTAAAGAAAGGATTTATGACTACTTGGAAAGCCATTGTTAAATTAGAGACAGCATAGGTTTGTGAGGGGCAGGTCATGCCTCACAAACCGTATTGAATTCTTTGAGGATATGACTGAATATGTTGATGGCTCATTCAGAAAAGAAGGATGATTGGGAGACAGGGACAACTGTCGGTCTGGGTACAGGATTGGATGGTCCAGAGAAGACAGAGGGTGGCAGCAGATGGACCGTATTGAGCCTGGAGCTCAGTGACCAGTGGTGTTCTGTAACAATCGGCTCTGGGACTCTGCTCTTTGTGATTTTTGTAAATGACTTAGATGTGGATGTTGGAGAGTGGGTTAGTAAGTTTGCCAATAACATGGAGGTTGGTGGAGTGGTGGGGAATGTGGAGGGCTGTTGCACGTTGTAATGAGACATTGACAGGATGCAGAGCTGGGCTGGAAGTGGCACATAGATTTCAATCTGGAAAAGTGTGAAGTGATTCATTCTGGAAGGTCAAACCTGAATATAGAATACAGCGTTAAAAGGCAGAATACTTGGCAGTGTAGAGGAACAGAGAGATCATGGCGTCCATGTCCATCTATCCCTCAAGTTTGCCACGCACGTTGGGAGGGTTGTTAAAAAGGCATATGTTGTGTTCGCTTTCCTTAGCAAGGGGATTGATTTTAAGAACCGTGAGGTTTTACTGCTTCTTTATAGTGACCTGGTAAGACCACTTCTCGTCCCATCTTTACAGGAATGATGTGCAAGTTTTAGAGAGCGTAAACAGGAGATTTACCAGGATGCTGCCTGGAATGGAGGGCATTTCTTATGGAGAAAGTTTGAGGGAGCTAAGGCTTTTCTCATTGGAGTGAAGAAGAGGGTGGGGTGACTTGGTAGAGGTGAACAAGGTGATGAGAGGCATAGAGAGAGTGAATATGGAGAGACTTTTTCTCCTAAGGCATAAATGGCTGTTACAAGGCAGCATAATTTTAAGGTGATTAGAAGATGGATAAGAGGATAGAGAATGGTAGGTGGTTGGATGAACTGCCAATGGTGGTATTAAAATTAGACACATTCGGGACATTTAATAGACTCTTGGACAGACACATTGGGTCCCCTGTTGTTTGTCATTTGGATAAATGGTTTGGATGGGAGTATTGGTTTCCTGGTAAGTAAGGTTTTTGGGTGTCACTGAAATTGGTGGTAAAGTGGACAGTGAAGAAAGTTATCTATGATACAACAGGATGAACAGGACTGTTGGTATAGTGGGCTGAAGAATAGCAGATGGAGTTTAATTAGATAAATGTGAAGTGTTCCATTTTGGTGAAAAAACCCAGGGTTGGACCTGTACAGTTAATGTTCGGGCCCTGGGTAGTGTTTTCAGTCAGAGGTCCAGGGATGCAGGTACACAGTTCTTTGAATGTGGTGTCACAGGTACACAGGCTGGTGAAGCAGACGTTTGGGGTGGTTACCTTCATTGGGGAGAGCATTAAGAGTAAGAGTTGGGATGTCATATTGTGGCTGTAAAAGACATTGGTGGGACCATCATAAAATCATTGTTGATCAGTAGGAAGAACTCATCCAGTTCACTGATCTCCTTTAAGGAAGGACATAAAATATTCTAACCTGGTCTGTCCAAGGTTTGACTCCAGACCCACAGCAATATGGCTGACTCTGAGCTACACTCTGGGTAATTAGCAGTGGGGTCAAAGAATGTTAGTCCAGGCAGTGACACCCACATCCAATGAATGATTAAATAAAAATACATATGTCCCTCCCAATCTCTGCAAACCCCTCCAGCTGCAGCAATCCGTACTGGCTTTGTAACACCGTTCAGACCCTGACCACTCTCTGTAGCACTCGCACCACCTCCAGCACCTTCACCTCTCCCTGTTCCTGTTGTGTCATTAAACCCTGACAATGATTCCCCTTCCCACTGCCCTCCTCCTGCGAGCAGACCTTTTGCAATCCATTTAACATTTCCTCCTAAAACACTCTCTCACTTCAGAATTTTAATTACTTCTCAGCCTCATAATCTAATATGATCCATTTTCTCCTGAGTGCGGGACCAGTGGGGATTTCTTGCTGAGGTTTATACTGTTTCAATGGAATGTCCTTCTGTTGAGTGTTTTATAATGTTCCATTAAATGTTTTCCACTGTCCATTTACAGGCACATGTTTCAGTCTGTTTAGCGTGTTTACCTTGGTCAGTTCTCCTCTCACACACATGTAATTGGCTATTTTTGTTTCTAGTTGTAGCTTGTCCTCTGTGATTCACTTTAAAACTTTATATTTATTTAAACTGCAGTTTATCACAATTTCCCGAAGGATCTCTCCCGGTGACATTACTCATTCACTAAGTTTCATTACACGGTCGCTCTGAGATAGTTATGCCCCTAGCCAGTTGCACAATGTGTTTTTCAAAGAAACACTGAAAAAAAATAACCCAAGTCCTCTTCGAATATCAATGTTGACCGTGTGTTTGTCCCAGATTATACGAATATTGAAGTTTTCCAAAATAATCACAATGCCTTTGTTAAAATATTCCAATGAGTTCTAGCTTAATGCAGTGTTGAACAATGGAATACTGTTCAGTGGCTAAAACTGTTTTGCTGTTTGTGTCCTTGGCAAATCGTAGCCAGAATTTACATTCAGACTGACTCTACTTCATGATCTGCAGCCAAATGCTTTCTCTGCAATGCCTTTGTTATCCATTATTTTTAGTGTTACCCATTTTTCCTCAGTTTCCGCAAGATTGTGAACCATTGAATATTTTTGTTCACCCTCTATCCATGTCTCCCTAGTGTCTAAATCTCTTTTATTAATGTGTCACAAATCCATCTACCTTATTACAGTGACGTTGTCCATTAAAACAAAAACATAACTTACTCTTTCCCACAATTTTGTGTCATAAATCTATTCGCTGATGTACAGTTTTCGTGAAACTCTGTCCCTTCCTGTTCCTTTTTACTTGACTTCAGTCACATCCCCATGCTGTTCCGTTGCTTCACCTTTTCTCTTTGGATTTGGGAAGTTCCTTTCACCTGAAAACTGTCCCAGCATCCTCTCTGTCAGTTTAAAGCCCTGTCCATAAACCTACTGACATGATCGGCCAGGACCCTGGTCCCAGCACGGTTCCAGTGGGACCATCCTCATGGATTATTTATTAAATCATGTATGGGATGTGGGTGTCTCTGGCTGACCAGCCTTTCTTGCCCAGTCCTAGCTGCCCTTGAACTGAGTAACTTGCTCGGCCTTTGAAGAGGGTAGTTGGGAGGCCAATACTTTGCTGTGGCAATGTCGTGCAGACCACGTGAGGATGGGCAGATGTCCTTCTCTGAATGACATAGCAGCCTGGGATACATTTCATTGGGCACTGGGTATTTCTCCATCTTTATGTCTGAGAAAACATTTAATACCCCCTCTTTATTGATCTTAACATGTTCTGGAACCTTAGCATCCCAACTGAAATCCGCGGCTACAATGTCTTTCTCCTGTGTGAATACAGATGGGAAGTATTCATTGAAGACCTCACCTGCTTTCTCTGGCTCCATGCACAGATTGTCCCTTTGGTTTCTCACAGGCCTTCTTCTTTCGCTGTGAATCCTCTTGCTCTCACGATGCTGATAAAATACCTGTGGTTTTTCCGCAATCGTATCTGCCAAATATATTTCGTGACCATTATTTGTCCCCCATTTTCCACAATCCTCTTGCACTCTCTATACTTGTGAATGGCTTCACCTGATTTTATTGCACTGTATTTTCTTTATCAAACTCATGATATCACTGGATCAGTATTCGCTGGACTTGCAGCCTTTACTATTCACTCTTCAAGGAGCACACTGGCCCTGCGTTCTCACTGCATCACTTTAAAATACTCCACTTTGCTAACATGGACCCAACTGCAGGGAGTTCCTTCCTGTATCTGTTTGCCAGATCCTCTGTAATGATCGTGATACTGAGAGGAGGCACAGTTGTGAGGGGGACAGACAGGAGACTGTGTGGCTCCAGAAGAGACCCCAGGATGGTGTGCTGCCTCACAGGTACCAGGGTCAAGGATGTCTCTGAGTCGTTATTGAACATTGTGAAGGGAGAGGGTGAACAGCCAGAGGTCATTGTGCACATCGGTCCACATGACAGAGGTAGACAAAGGGATGGGGTCCTGTGAAATGAGTACAGGGAGTCAGGTGAAAAGTTAAAAAAAGGAGGATATTGACCTTAATGATCTCCAGATTACGCCAAGTGCCAGTGAGGATAGAAATAGAAAGGTAGGCCAGATGGATCTGTGGCTGAGGAGCTGGTATAGCGGGGAGAGTTTTCAGTTCTTGGGTCATTGGGATCTCTTCTAGGGTAGATAGGACCTGTACAAAGGGGATGGTCTGCACTTGAAGCAAAAGGGTACAAATATCCCAGGGA
>NW_025197680.1:0-5233 GCF_004010195.1 Chiloscyllium plagiosum
CAGTATTGCTGAGGGAGGTTTACTCTGGGATGGGAGTATTGCTGAGAGAGGTTTACACACGGATGGCAGTATTGCTGAGGGAGGTTTACACTGGGATGGCAGTATTGCTGAGGGAGGTTTACACTGGGACGGCAGTATTGCTGAGCGAGGTTTACACAGGGATGGCAGTAGAGCTGAGAGAGGTTTACACTGGGATGGCAGTGTTGCTGAGGGAGGTTTACACTGGGATGGGAGTATTGCTGAGAGGTTTATACTGGGATGGCATTATTGCTGAGAGAGGTTCACACGGATGGCAGTATTGCTGAGAGAGGTTTACACTGAGATGGCAGTAGAGCTGAGAGAGGTTTACACTGGGATGGCAGTGTTGCTGAGGGAGGTTTACACAGGGATGGCAGTATTGCTGAGTGAGGTTTACACTGAGATGGCAGTATTACTGAGTGAGGTTTACAGTGGGATGGCAGTATTGCTGAGAGAGGTTTACACAGGGATGGCAGTATTGCTGGGGGAGGTTACACTGGGATGGCAGTATTGCTGAGTGAGGATTACACAGGGATGGCAGTATTGCTGAGGGAGGTTTACACTGGGATGGCAGTATTGCTGAGGAAGGTTTACCCTGAGATGGCAGTATTACTGAGTGAGGTTTACAGTGGGATGGCAGTATTGCTGAGGGAGGATTATACTGGGATGGCAGTATTACTGAGCGAGGTTTATACTGGGATGGCAGTATTGCTGAGAGAGGTTTACACTGGGATGGCAGTATTGCTGAGTGAGGTTTACACTGGGATGGCAGTATTGCTGAGAGAGGTTTACACTGGGATGGGAGTATTGCTGAGAGAGGTTTACACTGGGATTGCAGTATTACTGACAGAGGTTTACACTGAGATGGCAGTATTACTGAGTGAGGTTTACACTGGGATGGCAGTATTGCTGAGAGAGGTTTACACTGGGATGGGAGTATTACTGAGAGAGGTTTACACTGGGATGGCAGTATTGCTGAGTGAGGATTACACTGGGATGGCAGTATTGCTGAGTGAGGATTGCACAGGGATGGCAGTATTGCTGAGGGAGGTTTACACTGGGATGGCAGTATTGCTGAGGGAGGTTTACACTGAGATGGCAGTATTACTGAGTGAGGTTTACAGTGGGATGGCAGTATTGCAGAGGGAGGATTATACTGGGATGGCAGTATTACTGAGCGAGGTTTATACTGGGATGGCAGTATTGCTGAGAGAGGTTTACACTGGGATGGCAGTATTGCTGAGTGAGGTTTACACTGGGATGGCAGTATTGCTGAGGGAGGTTTACACTGTGATGGCAGTATTACTGAGTGAGGTTTACACTGGGATGGCAGTATTGCTGAGGGTGGATTATACTGGGATGGCAGTATTGCTGAGCGAGGTTTATACTGGGATGGCAGTATTGCTGAGAGAGGTTTACACTGGGATGGGAGTATTGCTGAGAGGTTTATACTGGGATGGCATTGCTGAGAGAGGTTCAACCTGGGATTGCAGTATTGCTGAGGGACGTTTACACTGGGATGGGAGTATTGCTGAGGGAGGTTTACACTGAGACGGCAGTATTGCTGAGTGAGGTTTACACTGGGATGGCAGTATTGCTGGGGGAGGTTTACACAGGGATGGCAGTATTGCTGAGAGAGGTTTATACTGGGATGGCAGTATTGCTGAGAGAGGTTTACATAGGGATGGCAGAATTGCTGAGAGAGGTTTACACTGGGATGGCAGTATTGCTGAGTGAGGATTACACAGGGATGGCAGTATTGCTGAGGGTGGTTTACACTGGGATGGCGGTATTGCTGAGAGAGGTTTACACTGGGATGGCAGTATTGCTGAGAGAGGTTTACACTGGGATGGCAGTATTGCTGAGAGAGGTTTGTACTGGGATGGCAGTATTGCTGAGAGAGGTTTACACTGGGATGGCAGTATTGCTGAGCGAGGTTTACACAGGGATGGCAGTATTGCTGAGAGTGGTTTACACTGGGATGGCAGTATTGCTGAGAGGTTTACACTGGGATGGGAGTATTGCTGAGAGAGGTTTACACTGGGATGGCAGTATTGCTGAGTGAGGTTTATACAGGGATGGCAGTATTGCTGAGAGAGGTTTACACTGGGATGGCAGTATTGCTGAGAGAGGTTCATACAGGGATGGCAGTATTGCTGAGAGAGGTTTACACTGGGATGGCAGTATTGCTGAGAGAGGTTTATACAGGGATGGCAGTATTGCTGAGTGAGGATTACACAGGGATGGCAGTATTGCTGAGGGAGGTTTACACTGGAATGGCGGTATTGCTGAGAGAGGTTTACACTGGGATGGCAGTATTACTGAGTGAGGTTTACAGTGGGATGGCAGTTTTGCTGAGGGAGGTTTATACTGGGATGGCAGTATTGCTGAGTGAGGTTTACACTGGGATGGCAGTATTACTGAGTGAGGTTTACAGTGGGATGGCAGTATTGCTGAGGGAAGTTTATACTGGGATGGCAGTATTGCTGAGGGAGGTTTACACTGGGATGGCAGTATTGCTGAGTGAGGATTACACAGGGATGGCGGTATTGCTGAGAGAGGTTTACACTGGGATGGCAGTATTACTGAGTGAGGTTTACACTGGGATGGCAGAATTGCTGAGGGAGATTTATACTGGGATGGCAGAATTGCTGAGGGAGGTTCACACTGGGATGGCAGTGTTCCTGAGGGAGGTTTACACTGGAACGGCAGTGTTCCTGAGGGAGGATTATACTGGGATGGCAGTATTGCTGAGTGAGGTTTACACTGGGATGGCAGTATTGCTGAGAGAGGTTTACACTGGGATGGTAGTATTACTGAGGGAGGTTACACTGGGATGGCAGTATTACTGAGGGAGGTTACACTGGGATGGCAGTATTGCTGAGGGAGGTTCACACTGGGATGGCAGTGTTCCTGGGGAGGTTCACACTGGGATGGCAGTATTGCTGAGGGTGGTTCACATTGGGATGGCAGTGTTCCTGGGGAGGTTTACACTGGGATGGTAGTATTGCTGAGGGAGGTTCACACTTGGATTGCAGTATTCCTGGGGGAGGTTTCCATTGTCCCATAGTGCCGTATATATAGAAGATACACGACTGCTCAGGGTCAGACCTTTCGGCCCATTAGGCTCTGCCAAACGTGACACCAAATGAAACGACATCCTTTTGCTGCCCTTGGTCCATATCCCTTCAATCACACTCATGTTCTGATCTAAAACTCCCCGTCTTTCCCTATTGCATCGGCCTCCACTGTCACCCCTGAGTGTCTAAAAAATATATCTTCTCCCACTTCCTGTGTTTAAAAAAAACTTTGCTTTGTGTCTCCTTTGAACTTTCCGCCTCTCTCCTTAAGTGCAATCTCCCTCGTTTTAACCATTTGAATTTGGGGGTCGGGTCAAAGGAATCTGACCATTAACCCTATCAATGCATCTCGTACTTTTATAGACTTCTATCAAGTCTCCCCACACACTGTCTTGTTTCAGAGAAATCAACCAGCATTTTTCTAGCCTCTCATACTCTCTAATCCAGACACCAATGTTGTAAACCTTTTCTGCGCCCTATCCACAGCCTCCACATCCTCCCTGTAATCTGGCGACCACAACTGAACGCAGTACTCTAAACGTGGCCTAAACAAAGCCTTATAAAGCTGCAACATGACATCCTGACTCTGGTACTTAGTGTCCTTACAGCTTTTCTTCAATAAAGGCACAGCATTAGCCACCCTCCAGTCTTCCAGCACCTTACCTGTGGCTGTAGATGGTACAAATATCTTGGCTAAGATAATCTGTTTCATGACTCATTGACAGATAAGTATTGGCAAATTTACCCGTACTCTGCAACATAAAGGTTTTGATGTTTTATACTGTTTAAAGTCTCATTTGAAAGATGGAACTGCCAGCAATGTTGTAACTCTGCCTGCATCTGCCATTTCCTCTGGCAGTTCATTTCACACTTGATTGACTCTGGAAAAAGTTGTCCCGCACGTCCTTTTTAAATCTTTACCCCTCATCTTAAAAAATGCTGTCTAGTTTTGAACTCCCCCACCCTAGGGAAAAAACCTTTGCTATTCACCTTATCCATGCCCCTCATGAACTTATAAATCTCAGTAAGGTCGCCCCCTCAACCTCCTACACTCCAGTGACAAAAATCCCAGATTCTCCTTATAACTCAAACCCTCCAGTCCTGGCAACATTCTCAAGTGGGTTTGATTCTCTGAAGGCAGGGTAGCTTAAACCCATAACCCTCTGACAGAACCAAGAGTCCATCTGACAACTGACATTGTCCTCTTGTGGGCAAAACATCTGATGATTGACATTGAAAATGACATATGAACTGCTGTCACGGGATGGAACCGAGACACGTGAAGGGGGTGGGGAAGTTGCGCACAAAAACACTTTCTATCCACATTGTTCTGATCACACAGTTGACTGTGTTTAGGATTGTTAGTGTGTGGTTTGAGGAGTTTCCTCTCTGAGCACTGTGATTTGGGAGCTCCATTGCTGGTGCGTACACGCCCGCTGAGTTGCTCGGTCTCCTTGAGAATTCGATAAAGATGATGGGTCTTGCTGTGGTCTACGCTCTCAGTTCTGTAGTCAGGGGTGCTGAGGCTGAGGAGCTGGTAGCAACCTCCAACCCCTCAGCTTTAGCTTGTTGCTCCTGAGCAGCAGGCCAGTTAGACTCCCTTTCCATCGTCCCAGTCAAAGGGAGAGTGGGAGTTCTGCCCAATTGCTGATGTTAACGCCAGCAGCAAAGGCTGGACGTTAACCAGGACGGTTACTCGCTGATGGTACAAACTGATGCTTTGTTTCCTTCCTCAGATGGTTTTCCACGTGGACAGAATTCTACAGCAGCTCAAGGGAACTATTTGGAGGCCATCAATCTCTCCTTCAATGGTATGGATTTGTGTGTCTGAGAGTGTGCATGGACTGGGCTCTCTAAACGGGGCCCCAACTCCAACAGACCAGGGAAACCCAGCCATCACAGTAGTGGCATAAAATTGATTGTATTGATCTTCCGCTGACGAGGGAGAGATGAGCCATTAATCTGATCAGATCGGTTTACCTGTGTCAGTTTGCAAAGCGACGTGATGCCGACTGTGTGTGTTCAATTCCCCTCACCGGCTGAGGTTACTATGAAAGGCCCGGCCCCTCAATCTCGCCCCTCGCTGGAGGTATGGTGGCCCTCAGGTCGAGTCGCCACCAGTCTTTTCTCGCTCT
>NW_025197681.1:0-1270 GCF_004010195.1 Chiloscyllium plagiosum
CCCTGCTGTCAGACTATCTGCTCTGTAATTACCGGGCCTATCCCCTGCTAACCTTCTTGAACAAAGGAACCACATTAGCGATCCTCCAGTCATTCAGCACTTCACCTGTGGCCAGCAAAGTATTAAATATATCCACCAGGGTCCCAGCAATCTCTGGGTAATTAGCATGGGGTCAAAGAATGCTGGATCAGGCAGTGACACTCACATCCCATGAAAGAATAAATAAAAATACATATGTCCCTCCTTACCTCTGACACACCTCACAGCTGCAGCAATCCTTACCAGCTTTGTAACACCATTCAGGTCCTGACCACTCTCTGTAACACTCTTAACACCTCCAGCACCTTCACCTCTCCCTGTTCCTATTGTGTCATTAAACCCTGACAATGATTCCCCTTCCCACTGCCCTCCCCCTGCTAGCAGACCCTTTACAATCCCTTCAAAATTTACTCCTAAAACACTCTCTCATTTCAGGATATTAAGTACTTTGTGGTGATCTTCTCAGCCTGATAATCTAATATGATCCATTTTGTCCTGAGTGAGGGACCGGTGGGGATTTCTTGCTGTGGTTTGGTCTGTTTCAGTGGAATGTCCTTTTGAGTGTTTTACACTGTTCCTTCAAATGTTTTCCACTGTTCATTTACAGACACATGTTTCAGTCTGTTCAGCCTGTTTACCTTGGTCAGTTCTCCTCTCAAACTCATGTAATTGTCTATTTTTGTTTCTAGTTGTAGTTTGTCCTTTCTGTGATTCACTTTAAAACTTTATATTTCCTTAAACTGCACTTTATCACAATTTCCCAGAGGATCTCTCCAAGTGACATTACTCACTCACGAAGTGTCATCACACAACTGTCGCTCTGTGATAGTTATGTCTCTAGCCAGTTGCACAATGTATTAATCAAAGAAACACTGAAAAATAAATTCTCCGAACTCCTCTTCCAATATCACACTTGTCAGTCTGATTGTCCCAGATTATGCGAATATTGATGTTTCACTAAATTTTCATAGTGCCTTTATTAAGAATTCTATTGAATTCCTGCTTATTGCAGTGATGGGCAATGAAATACTGTTTGGTGGTCTAAAACTGTTCTGCTGCTTGTGTCCCTGGCAAGTAATAGCCAGAATATACATTCAGTCTTACTCTACTTCATGATCTGAGACCAAATGCTTTCTCTGTAAGGCCTTTGTTATCCATTATTGTTAGCGTTGCCCATTTTGCCTGAGTTTCTGCAAGGTTGTGAACCATTGAATATTTATGTTCCACCTTT
>NW_025197681.1:3353-5233 GCF_004010195.1 Chiloscyllium plagiosum
TTCTTATCCTTGTAAACTGATCCATCCCTCCCAACCTCCCCAGCTCCATGAAACCCCTGTAGGCCCTACAGCTCTCCACGTTTCTGTAACCTCCTGTGGCTCTATGCTCCTCCCTGTGAAACCACCACCAGTCCCCACAACCCTCTGTCTCTGTTACCTCATACAACCTTAGCAACGCCTCCTCTTTGTGTCTCTTCATTCAGACCCCATCCTCTCCGGCTTCCCGAAATCTCTTCCTGCCATCATAACCCTCGCTATTTAGAACATAGAATAGGACAGCCCAGTACAAGCCCTTCAGACCTTTTATCCTACTCTGAAGACTAAACTAACCTACATACCCTACATTTTGCTAAACTCGCTGTGCCTGTGCAAGAGTTGCTTTGATGTCCGTAATGTGTCTGAATCTACTACCACGGCTGGCAGTCCATTCCACGCACCCACCACACTCTGTGTAATTTAACATACCTCTGATATCTAAGCTAAATCTTCTGCCAATTACCTTAAAATATGTCCCCTTATGATAGCCATTTTGCCATGGGAAGTTGTCTCTGGTTATCCACGCGACAGATGCCTCTCATTATCTTGTACACATCTATCATGTCGCCATTCTTCCTTGTTCACTCTGATCTGAAAAGCCTGAGCTTTCACAACCTACCTTCAATGGGCATGCCTTCCAGTCCAGGCAACATCTTGCTAATTATCCTCTGTCCTGTCTTTAAAGCTTCCACATCCTTCCTATAATGAGGTGAACATACCTGTTCACAGTATTCCAAGTGTGGTGTAACTGGGGCTCTATCAAGCTGCAGCAAAACCCTGGATCTCTTAAACTCGAACCCCGCTAATGAAAGCCAACACACCATACGCCTTCTTAATACCCTCTCAACTTGAGTAGTAACTTCAGGGACACACTGTTCGTGCACACTGCGAAGTTTCCTGCCTTTAACCATGTAAAGATTTTTTTCTGCAGAATCCTCCAATCTGAAACCATCCCTATCCTTGTAACTTCCTCCAGTCCCTACAACACTCATAAACTGTGAAACCTCCTCAAGTCCCTACATTCCTAATGCCTGCAAAATGCTCCAGGCCCAATATCCCTCCCGAACTCTGTAAATGCCACCGGCCTCCAGCGTCCTTCTGGGGAACACTGCAGAGGAAGGAAGAGTTGTAGAGTCCGGGCCATGTGACAGAGGTAGGAAGGGCTGCAGAATCTGGAAGAGAAAATGAGGTCTGCAGATGCTGGAGATCAGAGATGGAAATGTGTTGCTGGAGAAGCGCAGCAGGTCAGGCAGCATCTAGGGAACAGGAGAATCGACGTTTCGGGCATTAGCTAATGCCCGAAACGTCGATTCTCCTGTTCCCTAGATACTGCCTGACCTGCTGCGCTTCTCCAGCAACACATTTCCATGCAGAATCTGGAGGATGGTACAAACATGGGAAGGGACGCGGGTCCTGTAGGAGTGTAGAGGGAGCGGGATTCATAGACCCTGCAAGATGGAACCAAGAATGGATTACGGAAACTGAAGGATGTTCTGATTTGAACCACAGATCATTTTTGATTGGACCATTCAGCCCCTCTTAGAGTCAAAGAGATGTACAGCATGGAAACAGACCCTTCGGTCCAACCCGTCCATGCCGACCAGGTATCCCAACCCAATCTAGTTCCACCTCCCAGCATCTGGCCCATATTTTTGCAAACCCTTCCTATTCATATACCCATCCAGATGCCTTTGTATCAGCCTCCACCACTTACTCTGGCAGCTCATTCCATACACGTAGCACCCTCTGCGGGAAAAAGAATGCTCCTTAAGTCTTTTCTATATCTTTCCTCTCTAACCATAAATCTATGACCTCCAGTTCTGGACTGCCACATTGAAGGGTAA
>NW_025197682.1:0-3962 GCF_004010195.1 Chiloscyllium plagiosum
AGTGTCTCGCGGTGTGGTCAGTGTCTCACCGTGCGGGCAGTGCCTCAGTGTCTCACCGTGCGGTCCGTGCCTCACCGTGCGGTCAGTGTCTCAGTGTCTCATCGTCTGGTCAGTGTCTCAGTGTTTCACCGTTCGGTCCGTGTCTCACCGTGCGGTCCGTGTCTCCATGTCTCACCGCGCAGTCATTGTCTCAGTGTCTCGCCGTGCGGTCAGTGTCTCAGTGTCTCACCGTGCGGTCCGTGTCTCCATGTCTCACCGCGCAGTCATTGTCTCAGTGTCTCGCTGTGCTATCAGTGTCTCAGTGTCTCACTGTGCCGTCCGTGTCTCAGTGTCTCACCGTGTGGTCAGTGTCTCAGTGTCTCAATGTGAGGTGAGTGTCTCAGGGTCTCACCGTGGGCACAGTGGTTCAGTGTCTCACTGTGCGGTCAGTGTCTCAGTGTTTTTCTGTGTGGTCCGTGTCTCAGGGTCTCACCGTGCGGTCCGTGTCCCACCGTGCGGTCAGTGTCTGAGTATCTCACTGTGTGGTCAGTGTCTGAGTATCTCACCGTGCGGTCAGTGTCTGAGTATCTCACCGTGTGGTCAGTGTCTCAGGGTCTCACTGTCCGGTCCGTGTCTCACCGTGCGGTCAGTGTCTGAGTATCTCACCGTGTGGTCAGTGTCTCACCATGTGGTCAGTGTCTCAGTGTCTCCCCGTCTCTCAGTGTCTCACCGTGTTGTCAGTGTCTCAGTGTCTCCCCGTGTCTCCGTGTCTCACCATGCGGTCAGTGTCTCAGTGTCCCACCTTGCGGTCCGTGTGTCAGTGTCTCACCGTGCGGTCCGTGTCTCAGTGTCTCCCCGTGTGGACAGTGTCTCAGCGTCTCACTGTGTGGTCAGTGTCTCAGTGTCTCCCCGTGTCACAGTGTCTCACCCTGTCGTCAGTATCTCAGTGTCTCACCGTGCGGTCAGTCTCTCAATGTCTCACCATGTGGTCCGTGTCTCCGTGTCTCACCATGCAGTCAGTGTCTCAGTGTCTCACCGTGTGGTCAGTGCCTCAGTGTCTCACTGTGCGGTCAGTGTCTCAGTGTCTCACCGTGCGGTCAGTGTCTCCCTGTCTCACAGTGTGGACAGTGTCTCAGTGTCTCACTGCGGGGTCCGTGTCTCACTGTGCGGTCATTGCCTCAGTGTCTCACCGTGCAGTCCGTGTCTCACCATGCGTTCAGTGTCTCAGTGTCTCACCGTGCAGCCAATGTCTCCGTGTCTCACCGTGTGGTCAGTGTCTCAGTGTCTCACTGTGCGGTCAGTGTGTCAGTGTCTCACCGTGAGGTCCCTGTATCAGTGTCTCACCGTGTGGTCAGTGTCTCAGTGTCTCACCGTGCGGTCCGTGTCTCACCGTGCGGTCCGTGTCTCCGTGTCTCACCGCGCAGTCATTGTCTCAGTGTCTCACCATGTGTTCAGTGTCTCAGTGTGTCACTGTGCGGTCAGTGTCTCAGTGTCTCACTGTGCGGTCAGTGTCTCACTGTGTGGTCAGTGTCTCATCGTGCGGTCAGTGCCTCAGTGTCTCACCGTGCAGTCCGTGTCTCACCATGCGTTCAGTGTCTCAGTGTCTCACCGTGTGGTCAGTGTCTCAGAATCTTACCGTGTGGTCAGTGTCTCAATGTCTCACTGTGCACTTAGTGTCTCAGTGTCTCACCGTGCGGTCAGTGTCTCAGTGTCACAGCATGCGGTCCGTGTCTCAGTGTCTCACTGTGTGGTCAGTGTCTCAGTGTCACAGCATGCGGTCCGTGTCTCAGTGTCTCACTGTGTGGTCAGTGTCTCGGTGTCTCACCGTGCGTTCAGTGTCTTAGTGTCTCACTGTGCGGTCAGTGTCTCAGTGTCTCACTGTGCGGTCAGTGTCTCAGTGTCTCACTGTGCGGTCCATGTCTCAGTGTCTCACTGTGCGGTCAGTTTCTCAGGGACTCACCGTGGGCACAGTGTCTCAGTGTCTCACCATGCGGTCAGTGTCTCAGTATCTCACCGTGCGGTCCGTGTCTCACTGTGTGGTCCGTATCTCAGTGTCTCACCATGTGGTCAGTGTCTTAGTGTTTCACTGTGCGGTCAGTGTCTCGGTGTCTCACTGTGCGGTCAGTGTCTCAGTGTCTCACCTTGTCGTCAGTGCCTCAGTGTCTCACTGTGTGGTCAGTGTCTCAGTGTCTCACCGTGCGTTCCGTGTCTCAGTGTCTCACCGTGTGGTCCGTGTCTCAGTGTCTCACAGTGCGGTCCGTGTCTCCATGTCTCACTGCGCAGTCATTGTCTCAGTGTCTCGCCGTGCTGTCAGTGTCTCAGTGTCTCACTGTGCTGTCCGTGTCTCAGTGTCTCACCGTGTGGTCAGTGTCTCAGTGTCTCACCGTGCGGTCTGTGTCTAAGTGTCTCACCGTGCGGTCCGTGTCTCACCGTGCGGTCAGTGCCTCAGTGTCTCACCGTGCGGTTCGTGTCTCACCGTGCAGTCAGTGTCTCAGTGTCTCACCGTGCGGTTCGTGTCTCACCGTGCGGTCAGTGTCTCAGTGTCTCACCATCCGGTCAGTGTCTCAGTGTCTCACCGTGCGGTCCGTGTCTCACCGTGCGGTCCGTGTCTCAGTGTCTCACCGCGCAGTCATTGTCTCAGTGTCTCGCTGTGCTGTCAGTGTCTCCGTGCCTGACCATGCGGTTAGTGTCTCAGTGTCTCAATGTGCGGTCCGTGTCTCAGTGTCTCACCGTGTGGTCAGTGTCTCAGTGTCTCAATGTGAGGTGAGTGTCTCAGGGTCACACCGTGGGCACAGTGGTTCAGTGTCTCACCGTGCAGTCAGTGTCTCAGTGTCGCCCCGTGTGGACAGCGTCTTACCCTGCCGTCAGTGTCTCAGTGTCTCACCGTGCGGTCAGTGCCTCAGTGTTTTTCTGTGTGGTCCGTGTCTCAGTGTCTCACCGTGCGGTCAGTGTCTCACCGTGTGCTCAGTGACTCACCGTGCGGTCAGTGTCTCAGTGTCTCACCGTGCAGTCAGTGTGTCAGTTTCTCACCATGCAGTCAGTGTCTCACCGTGCGTTCAGTGTCTCACCTTGCGGTCAGTGTCTCATTGACTCACTGTGTCTTCAGTGTCTTAGTGTCTCACCGTGTGGTCAGTGTCTCAGTGTCGCCCCGTGTGGACGGCGTCTTACCCTGCCGTCAGTGTCTCAGTGTCTCACCGTGCGGTCAGTGTCTCACCGTGCGGTCAGTGTGTCAGTGTCTCACTGTGCGGTCCGTGTCTCAGTGTCTCACCATGTGTTCAGTGTCTCAGTGTCTCACTGTGTGGTCAGTGTCTCACTGTGTGGTCAGTGTCTCATTGTGCGGTCAGTGTCCCAGTGTCTCACCGTGTGGTCAGTGTCTCACTGTGCGGTCAGTGTCTCATTGTCCCACTGCGCGGTTAGCGTCTCAGTGTCTCACCATGCGGTCAGTGCCTCAGAGACTCACTGTGCGGTCAGTGCCTCAGTGTATCACCGTGCGGTCCGTGTCTCAGTGTCTCACTGTGCGGTCAGTGTCTCAGTGCCTCACTGTGCGGTCAGTGCCTCAGTGTCTCACCGAGCAGTCAGTGTCTCAGTGTCTCACTGTGTGGTCAGTGTCTCAGTGTCTCACCATGCAGTCAGTGTCTCACCGTGCCATCAGTGTCTCAGTGTTTCAATGTGTGGTCAGTGTCTCAGTGTATTACCGTGTGGTCCGTGTCTCATTGTCTCACCGTGCGGTCCGTGTCTCCATGTCTCACTGCGCAGTCATTGTCTCAGTGTCTGGCCGTGCTGTCAGTGTCTCAGTGTCTCACCGTGTGGTCAGTGTCTCAGTGTCTCACTGTGCTGTCCGTGTCTCAGTGTCTCACCGTGTGGTCAGTGTCTCAGTGTCTCACCGTGCGGTCCGTGTCTAAGTGTCTCACCGTGCGGTCCGTGTCTCACCGTGCGGGCAGTGCCTCAGTGTCTCACCGTGCGGTCCGTGTCTCACCGTGCGG
>NW_025197682.1:4486-5233 GCF_004010195.1 Chiloscyllium plagiosum
GCCTCAGTGTCTCACTGTGTGGTCAGTGTCTCAGTGTCTCACCGTGCGGTCCGTGTCTCAGTGTCTCACTGTGTGGTCCGTGTCTCAGTGTCTCACCGTGCGGTCCGTGTCTCACCTTGCGGTCAGTGTCTCAATGTCTCACCGTCCGGTCAGTGTCTCAGTGTCTCACCGTGCGGTCCGTGTCTCCATGTCTCACAGCGCAGTCATTGTCTCAGTGTCTCGCCGTGCTGTCAGTGTCTCAGTGTCTCACTGTGCTGTCCGTGTCTCAATGTCTCACCGTGCGGTCCGTGTCTCAGTGTCTCACCATGCGGTCCGTGTCTCAGTATCTCGAAGTGCGGTCCGTGTCTCAGTGTCTCGCGGTGTGGTCAGTGTCTCAGTGTCTCACCGTGCGGTTCTTGTCTCAGTGTCTCACCGTGCGGTCCGTGTCGCACCGTGCGGGCAGTGCCTCAGTGTCTCACCGTGCGGTCCGTGTCTCACCGTGCGGTCAGTGTCTCAGTGTCTCACCGTGCGGTCCGTGTCTCACCGTGCGGTCAGTTTCTCAGTCTCTTACGGTCCGGTCCGTGTCTCAGTGTCTCACCGTGCGGTCCGTGTCTCACCGTGCGGTCCGTGTCTCAGTGTCTCACTGTGTGGTCAGTGTCTCAGTGTCTCACCGCGCAGTCATTGTCTCAGTGTCTCAGTGTCTCACCGTGCGGTCCGTGTCTCACCGTGTGGTCAGTGTCTCAGTGTCTCACTGTGTGGTCAGTGTCT
>NW_025197683.1:0-3614 GCF_004010195.1 Chiloscyllium plagiosum
ATGAAGAGCAATGGGGGTGGATGTGACAGTGTGCATTTCGGTGGAAACAATAGAACAGCAACCTATAATTCGAAAATGGATTGGACGAAACAATTTGATCTTTAAAGGGATTAATGCCTTTTTGATTTCTTCTGCGCAGTTCAGGGCAGTGAGTTCTGATGCCAGATGTCAATACTGGGAATGATATTGGCATACTAACCAGCGTACACAGACCCAACAAGTAGGTAGCTACAGCATTGAAAAGTTCGGATCTCCCTGTACAATAGTCATGAAAGCAATATTGCAGAAACACAAAACAGGTAGAAAGGTAAAGGCTGTGTTGACCATCATTTGAGGGGGATTTCAACACAAGAGTAAGGGTGTATTACTGCAACCCTACAGGCCCTTGGGGAGACGCCCATCTCGAACATTTTGCAATATTGTGTGCAATGTTGGTCTCCTTACTTAATAAAGGACAAACCTGACATTGAGAGAGAGCAGAGAAGGATGACCAGACTGATCTCTGGGATGACACACTTGTTCAGGGAGCAGAGTTTGGGGCGACTGGACCTGTATTCCTTGGGCTTTAGGAAAATGAGTGGAGATATCAATGAAATATTTAAAACACTGACAGGGCAAGAGAGATTGGAAGCAAGGATGATAATTCCCCTGGCTGGGTTGTCTAAAACAAGAGGTCACAGTATAAGGTACAGGCAGGCTGCTCTGTACTGAGATGAGAGTGGTGCCCTCAGAGAGTGGTGACCCTGGGAAATTCTCTACCGCATCAGGCTGTGGAAGCCAAAACACGGGATATAAATAAAGATTTCTCGACACTAAAGGGACCAGGAGACAGCTGGGGTACGGCTGTCACAAGCTCAGAGATATTAGGAAGGAGGTCTCTGCGGGGTCAACAGGACTGTGTTTCCCATTCCCTTTTCCGATACTGAGACTGTAGCTGGGTGTTCTGTCGGTTTTACACTCACAAACCTCGGAGCACATCAGTACAATTTAGTGTCTTGCATGACCGGTTTAGAGACCATTGAACAGTTTATCACATGTCTGTGTGTCTGAAGTCACTTTTAGGCCAGGTCAAGAAAGCATAGAATTTACCAGAACAGAATTCACATCCATAAAGTACATTGGGGAAGCAAATTGAAGTTTACAATCGACATTGATTTCAGGGTCACTGTTACTGACACCAGGTTTCAAATCTCGATATTTTATTAGTTGTTTTTAACTTCCACCATCTGCCAGAGCATTAGCCTGGTCTGGATTAGTAATCCGGTGCCATTTCCCCAACAGCACCACCTCCACATGGGGACCTATTGGAAACCACACTGAGCAGGTTACTTCTGTGCTGCTTGACAGATCTGTCAAAAAGAACTCCCACCATTTCAAGGTCGTGATGGCACTGAGGGGGTGATAATTGATCAGATTGTAAGTATTCCCCCCTTAGAGGACTGGACATAGCTGAGCAATTTTCCACATTGCCAGGGAGATGTCGGAGTTGGAGCTGGAATGAAACAGCTTCCCTCGGGACACGGACTGTTGTGCAGGATAAGTCTTCAGTCCTATTGCAGGAATGGTTTCAGGGCCCATTGCCTTTCTCGTATCGACTGTGTTCAGCTGTTTCTTCATGCCATGTACAGTGAATTAAATTAATCGAAGACTGGCATGTGTGATTCTTTTGGCATTATGATGAGGGTGAGGTGGTCATCCACTCAACACTTCTGGCTGAGGGTTGTGCAGATACTGCATCCTTGTCTTTTACACTGATGTACAGGGCTGTTCCCTTATTTAGGATGGAGTTAGTTGTGAAACCCTCTCCGACAGTGAGCTGTTTCATGGTCCATCGATATTTATGACTGAATGCGGCAGGACTGTTGGTCAGTTGGCCGCGGGTGAATTGCAGCCTGTCTATCAGATGTCAGTTCTACTGTTTGGAAAGCATGCAGTCAGTTGTGGTAGGTGCAGCGGGTTGCCATCAGGTTTAGGCACACATGGTTCTGAAACTGGCATGTTCACTCATACAGCACTGAAACATAGATTGGCTTGGTGGTAATGGCCGTCTAATGGATTATCCCAGCTGAGAGCTGAAAAATGGCTTGTGAGTCCGAGGGTTGGGACTGAGATAAGGGAGGGGAAATGAGGAAGCTGGAGAAATCTGAGTTCATCTCTTGTGGTTGGAGGGTTCCTAGGCAGAAGATGAGGAGCTCTTCTTCCAGGCGCCCTGTTGCCATGGTCTGGCGATCGAGGAGGCCAAGGACCTGCATGTCCTTGGCGGAGTGGGAGGGGTAGTTAAAGTGTTCAACCACAGGGCGGTTGGGTTGGTTGGTGCGGATGTCCCAGAGGTGTTCTCCGAAACGTTCCGCGGGCAGGTGACCCCAATGTAGAGGAGGCCACATCGGGTGCAGCGGATGCAGTAAAAATTGTGTGTGGAGGTGCAGGTGAATTTGTGACGGATATGGAAGGATCCCTAGGGGCCTTGGAGGGAAGTGAGGGGGGAGGTGTGGGCGCAAGTTTTGCTATTCTTGCAGTTGCAGGGGAAGGTGCTGGAAGTGGATGTTGGGTTGGTGGGTGGTGTGGACCTGACGAGGAAGTCGCACAGGGAGTGGTCTTTCTGAACTCTGATAGGGGAGGGGAGGGAAATATATCCTTGGTGATGGGGTCTGTTTGGAGGTGGCCGAAATGACGGCGGATGATACGAGGTATCTGGAGATGGAAGGGGTGGTAGGTGAGGACCAGTAGGGTTCTGTCCTGGTGGCGATTGGAGGGGCGGGGTTCAATGGAGGAGGAGCAGGAAGTGGAGGAGATGCGGTGGAGAGCATCGCCAAACAAGTCTGAGAGTAAATTGCTGTCTTTGAAGAAGGAGGCCATCTGGGTTGTTCGGTATTGGAATTGGTCATCCTGGGAGCAGACGTGATGGAGGCGAAGGAATTAGGAATATGGGATGGCATTTTTACAGTGGGCAGGGTGGGAGGAGGTGCAATCTAAGTAGCTTTTGGAGTCGGTCGGTTTATAGTAAATGTCCGTGTTGAGTCGGTCACCCGAGATAGAAGTGGAGAGGTCTAGGCAGGGGAGAGCGGAGTCTGAGACGGTCCAGGCAAATTTGGGGTCGGGGTGGAAGGTGTTAGTAAAGTGGATGAACTATTCCAACTCCTCCTGGAAGCACGATGTAGCGCCGATACAGTCATCGATGTAGCAGATGAAAAAGTGGTGCGGTGGTGTCAGTGTAGCTGCGGAAGATGGACTGTTCCACATATCCCACGAAGAGGCAGGCACAGCTGGGGCCCATGCGGGTGCCCATGGCTACACCTTTGGTTTGAAGGAAGTGGGAGGATTGGAAAGAAAAGTTGTTCAGAGTGAGGAACAGTTCAATCAGTCGAAGGAGGGTGTCAGTGGAAGGCAACTGGTTGGGTCGGATGGAAAGGAAAATGCGAAGGGCTTTGAGGCATTCGTGATGGGGATGGAGGTGTAAAGGAACTGCAGGTCCATGGTGAAGATAAGGCGTTGGGGACCGGGGAAGCGAAAATCACGGAGGAGGTGGAGGGCTTGGGTGGTGTCCCGAATGTAGGTGGGGAGTTCTTGTACTAAGGGGGACAGGACCGTGTCGAGGTATGCAGAGATGAGTTCTA
>NW_025197683.1:3944-5234 GCF_004010195.1 Chiloscyllium plagiosum
GAGTGACACCATGGGTTAGGGTGGGTAGTTAATGAGGTGAGTTCGATAAGATAGCACCAGGAAACTAGCTCGGCCTCGTGCAGAGAATCCCCCTGTCACAGTCAATGAAAATCACTCAAAGATAAATTATTGTTCGATTCAGACAGATGAGTTGAAGACTCTGCTGACCCCATTCACAGTTGCAGAGCTGCAGAACAGATCCTCATCCACAACTCTCCATCATCTGAACTCACACCTATATTCTGTTCACCATCATTCCTGGTAATACTGGCTTATTTTGCCTGATGCTATCGAAATGTCTATATCTCAGCAATTCTGAAACCTGTGAGCACATCCTTCCATGATATTGTTGCTCAATCTCACCCTTCTGTCTATACAAAAAACCACTTTCATTTACAGTCATGCACGGAGACAGGCCCTTCAGCCAAAACTGGTCCATACCAACCAAAATGTCCGTCCACATTAACCCCAATTCCCTGCACTTGGCCCATATCCTTCTCTGCCTTTCCAATTCATATATTGTTCGAACATAGTGCTGCCAGGTTTTGTGACATCAAGAAAAACCTCAGGAAAGATCTCGCTGAATCTATCATTCATCTCACCCCAAAAATCAAACTACACAGAACAATTTGACTGGAGGTTTTAAACAAAAAGTACATGCAAACACTGGTGGGAGATGTGTATGGAAGTCAATACTGCAGGGAAAAAAATATGTACGTTCTAAAGAAGAAATTAGATATACAATCATTTGCAGGCAAAACCCGACGGGTCTGGTACCATTTTAAGGAGGGATGTCGAAAGTTTGGCCCTCGAATAGCACAGCAGGTTAGGGTGCATCCAAGGAGCAGGAAAATCTATGTTTCAGTCATAAGCCCTTCAATAGGAATTCACTTCAGAATTCACTTTTTCCTAATCCTCTGTAGGAAGACATTGAGTCAACATTTTTAATTTGGGAATTCTTCATCAGAACAGCTTTTGTTTTCGATCTGCAGTCTATGCAGCTCTTTGTTTTATTTTAGATCAGCAATTATATTGCATGCTGCAGTATTAATGGACAACTTGATCTGAGAAGAAGGGAAGGGGTGAGGGCAAAGAGCAGGCAATGTGTCAGTCACAGCTGAAGGATCTGTGGAGGTAAAGGAAGGCTTGTTGGAAGCACCACACTGGAATTAGGCATCATTTGAACAGATGTGACAGTTCCAGAGAAAGTGGGAGGATGCAGTTTCTCGCGCAGCTGGTCATTGAGTGTCACAGTGGCGAGCAATACTGCCTTACAGCATCAATTACCTG
>NW_025197684.1:0-2976 GCF_004010195.1 Chiloscyllium plagiosum
GTGATCTTGTGTCCAAAGTTAATTGTAAACATCAATCTCCTTCCCCAATGTACTTTCAGGAAGTGACTCTCCCGTGCTTTCTTGGTCTGGCCTAAAAGTGACTCCAGACACACAGACATGTGATAAACCTTTTCAATGGTCTCTGAATCGGCCAGGTAAGGCACTCAATTATATCAAACTGCTCTGAGGGTTTAAAGGATAAAACCGGACAGAACACCTGGCACCAGCCTCATTATCAAAAAAGGGAACGGGAAACATAGTCCTGTCGACCCTGCAGAGGCCTCCTTCCTAACATCTGAGAGCTTGTGACAACATTTACAGAGCTTTCCCAATGAATGCACAGAAACATCGGGAAAGGAGGAGGTCATTCAATACATTGAGCTTTCCCCATGCCGAACATCTCCTCAATGCAGTTTTCCCCATACAATGTTCATATCCCAAAAAACCTTTAAATATTGTGAAATATAAACCGAGAACAGATGTAATGCTTTAGGCCCATCAAGTTTGCTCCTGTATTCAATATACACGCGGTTCTTTGATAACGCGTGTTTATTAAATACGATTGGACTGTTTTCTATAAAGTGAACTATCATCCCTGCTTCCAATCTGTCTCAAACTGTCAGAGTTTGATATATTTCAATGATGTCTCCACTCACTTTCCTAATCTCTATGAAATACAGGCCCAGTCACCCCAAACCTCTGGTCCCACAACAAGCCTGTCATCCCAGAGATCAGTCTGATCATCCTCCACTGCTCGCCAACAATGTCAGGTTTGTCCTTTACTAGGCAAGGAGACCAAACCTGCACACAATACTGCACAATGTTCGAGATGGGGTCCCACTAAGGCCCTGTACAGCTGCAGTAAATGACCCTTACTCCTGTATTCAAATCCCCCTGAAATGAGGGTGAATACACCATTTACCTGCCTACCTGCTTTCTGCTCCTGCAATATTACTTTCACTGACAGGTGGACAGGGAGATACAGATCGTTTTCAATGGTACAGCTCCCCACTTGCTAGGTCTATATACACTGGTAAGCGTGCCAGTGCCATTCCCAGTATTGACTTCTGGCTTCAGAACTCACTGCTTTACATGGATTGGAGGGCTGCGCAGAAATAGAACAACAATGCAGCTTAAGTTCCTTTATAGAGCAGCAGTTTTCAACCACTCCCTTTGCAAATGATAGGCTGCTATTCTATTGTTTCCACCAAAGTGCATAACGTCTCATCTCTCCCATTGCTCTCCATCTACCACGTATTTGCCCAGTCTCTCCACTTGTCTCAATCACCTTGGAGTCTTTTTTACATCCTCCTCATCCACTCACAAGCTGACATCGTTTAATACTGTCAGCAGACTTGGGAATATTGCATTTGAGCCGCACAACCAAAGTTATGATGTATATTGGGAATAGCCGGATGTCAAATATCGATCCTTGTTATATCCTCTAAGCCTTCCATTCAAACATCATGGTTTTATTCTTACTTACTCTTTCCTGCCAGGTCTCCCATTCTAAAACCATGACCATATATTAGCCCCAGTCCTACAGGATGGCGAATTTGCACAAAAGGCTTGGGGCTTTATCAAAAAATCTTTTTTGAGATTCCACGAGTATTTCATTGATACCTTCTCCATAATTTTCCTGAAAGCCACTTTCTCAAATATGATTCCCATTTCATAAATCGCTGTTGACTTTGTTTCTGCTCATTAATTTCAGTCCAATATTTTTCTCTAAAACTGTTTAGTTGGTAGTCCAATATTTTTCTCTAAAACTGTTTAGTTGGTAATTTAGTTAGTATTATCTTTTCTCAACCAGACTAAAGTTATCTAGTATTTCTAGGAAGTTTCTTTGTTTTTTTTTTTCTTCTGTGAAAGCATAACTGAAGTATTTATTCTGTCGTTCTGCTATTTCACTGTCCTCAATTATCTGGTATAAGACTGTAAGAAAGCTGCAACATTTTCTCTTAATTTTGCCATTGACATATTTTCAGAAGATAGTACGAGTTCATTCTTATATACTTTGATAAGATATTCTTCAGAAACCCATCGATTCCTATCTTAAGCTACTCAGTGATTGATCTCCCACATCCATACAATAACAGAAGCACAATCTCTGTTCCATCAAAAATACAGCACGGTCTACATTCGGGCCACTTTCTGACACAAGACCCGTAGCTGTGAATCTTATGGCATTTCAACTGCACAATTATGTATTTTCTAAAGGTGTTGAGGTTACCATGACAACTCCCCTCTCAAGAAGTGCATTCCAGACCCCAATACACTCTGGATGAAAAACAGTCCTCAAATCCTCACTAAACCTCAAACCCTTCACTTTAAAAGTGTGACCCTTTGACTATCCACTCTGTACATCCACTCTGTACATGTCCCTTGTAATCTTATCCTTATGATTCACGGACCCCTCAGTCTTCTCTGCTCCAAAGTAAGCAATCCGAGCTTATCCAGTCTCTCTCCATAGCTGATACACTCCATTCCAGGGAGCATCCCGGTGAATCGCCTCTGCACCCCCTCCAATACAATCGCATCCTTCCTGTAATGTGGTTCCCATAACTACACACAGTATTCCATCTTGGCCTAAACAAAGTTCCGCATAGCTCTTACAATCTATGTGTCGATGTATAAAGGCTGTGTTTACGCTCCCCCTATGCTTTCCCAAATTGTGCAATAACCTGTCCAGTCACATTCAGAGATGTGTGGAGAAGCACCCTCTGAGCTTCCCAGAGTGCTGTCATTCATTGAGTCCTCCTCTGTCTGGTTCCGTCTTACAAATTGCATCACCTCATATTTATTAGGGTTACATTCCATCTGCCATTTATCCACCCATCTGACCATTGCATCCGTATCTTCCTGAAACATAAGGCCTTCTTCTTCACTGTCAACCACCCGGCCAATCTTCGTATCAATCACAAACTTACTTATGACATCCCCCACCCCTCGTCCATATTCACAGCTGCATCATTT
>NW_025197684.1:3885-5234 GCF_004010195.1 Chiloscyllium plagiosum
AGGGAAGCGTTCTGTTCATTTCCAACTTGTCAGATGTTTTGTGAATTTTCTAAATTCCACTGTGACCCACCTCTCATTCTTTGAAACTCTACAGAACACAGGCCGAGTTGCCTCATCAGGCTATCTCACCTTTTGAGGGATTAATCTGGAGAATGTCCATTGCACTTCCTCTGTGGTCAGTATGTTCTTTCTGAGATTCGGTCACCAAAACTGTACACAATACTCCAGGTACAGTCCCACCAACACGCCGTGAAACTGCTTCAACATGTTTTTACATCAGTGTTCTGACTCCTTTAAAGGAAGGCAAACTAAACTTTAACTTTCCACTTACATATATTCCTCCACATACCCTTCACATTCATTGCATTTACGAACTCCCTGAGTTCGCATAGAAACACTTCCAAAAATCCAATATACCCCACTTCTACTGGTTCCCCATTATCTATTCTCTAAGAAACAACTTCAAACAATTCCGAAATTTATCAAGTATGATTTCTCTTTCAGAAATGCATGCTGATTCTCTCCATTGTTGCTGTTAATTTTTAAATATCAAAAATGTCGTCCTGTGTAATAGATTCGAACAGTTCCCCCTACAAGTGTCAAGTTAATTGATCTGCAGTTCTCCACACTCTCTTTTTTCCCTTTGTAGCTGTTTGGATCCCTTCCATTCATCGATAGCGCTTGGATCACGTTTATCCACAATAATTTCCGGACTCTGTAGAATGTGCAGGAAAATAAAACACAGTCATCGACAGTGCAATTAATACTTCTATTGGTGATTTATTTCTGACATTTTCATTGGAAGTACATCTGTTTCGTCAGACTTAGCAATGTTCAATCCAGCTACATGTTCAAGTACTATCTTGAGAAGATTCAGAGAGATTGGATATACCTGTATTTGGAAAGAATGGGTTTGATTCGGAGTAAGATTAGAATAGTTCTGGAAAAGCAGAGTAGGTTATGCAGCATCCGAGGAGCAGAAAAATCGATGTTTCCAGCAAAAGCCTTTCATCAAATTCAGAACGGCTTTGTGCATGGGAGATCATGACTCGTAAATGTGTTCGAGTTCTTTGATGAAGTGACTAGCAACGTTGAGTAGGGAAGGGTGGTATACGAAGTATATATGGATTCCAGTAAGGCCTTCAGTGAGGTTCCACATGGTGCACTGCTCTGTAAGGTTAGATCACATGGAATTGAAGGGGGGCTGGCAAATTAGGTACAAAATTGGCTTGATGGTAGAAAGCAGAGGGTAATACTGGAAGAATGCTGGTCAGTCTGGAGGCCTGTGACTAGTGGAATCTGTCTGGTGTTGATGCTGGGACCACTGCATATTACATATATCTATGATT
>NW_025197685.1:0-5234 GCF_004010195.1 Chiloscyllium plagiosum
TCCCGTCTGCAGGAACCATAATTTCCAGAGTTTCAAGAATTTTGAAAGCTAATCAATACTTCTTCCTTGTCATTATAACATTTAAAAGACATTTGGATACGTACATGAAAAGGAAAGGTTTGGAGGGATATGGGCCAAGTGCGGGCAGGTGGGACTAAGTTAGTTTGGATTGGAATAGTCAACATGGACTGGTTAGACCGAAGGGCCTGTTTCTGTCCTGTATGACTCTATAACTCTTTCACTTGCTGTATTGCCATTTCCCTGAAAACTCTGGGATGGAACTCATTTGGTGCAGTAACTTGCCAACCTTCAATTTACTTAGTGTTTATGTAGTCGAATCAAGCACGGTTTCTTATTTTCACCGGTCAGTCTGTCCCATAGTATTTCTGGAAGATTTTCTGTAACTTCCGTTGTTGAGACAGCATGAAGGTATTACCCTCAGCAGGAGGCAGAGATGCTCCGTCACTGTGTGAATAAATTGGAACAATGCAATTGGGAGATGTTGGACGTGACACCCACTCCTGCTCAGAAAGTTCTAGAATCAAAACAATTCAATGAACTGTCACTTCCTGATCACTGACAGCATAGTCCTCTCTCTCGTGCGAAGTTACAGGTTATGCTGAAACAGATGATACAAAGCTGTGACCAACTCATTTTAAAATCAAACTGACTTCACACCTTGCACTTGGTTTAGGACAGGTCGAGGGTAGAAAAAGTTTGCAATCAAAATATGTGTAACAAGAAGAGTTGCCAGAAGAGAATTGTAACTGGAAAGGTGCGGATGATGGTTTATTCAGAAACAGGGATGAGGCAGAGTGGGGATATTGTGAAGGTGGGAGTGGACAGGGTTTGTGGTAGACGGAATTTGAGATAGAAATCAGCTCAGGACAATATGGGGTAATCGTGGTTATGAACACTTTTGTTTCTCCTCAGATGTTTGTAAGTGAAGGATATAAAATTCATGGAATAGAAATGGAGTTTGTGATTGAAAGCGAAGACAGTAGTTTGGATCTTTGCCAAATATACATTACAGAGAAAACAAGGACATTCACAACAGGTTAGAGAATTAGTAAATGGGCAGAGATAGGCTCACCAGGAACACTAACAATAGCGAGGATAGGATAGTAACCTGCCTGAATAATCATCAGTACACTGCGCCATTGAGATGTTGTTACTAAACTGAAGTCTCCTCCACCACAATAACTTTCAAAATAAAAACTGTCTCTGGGTATAACTGCCCAGAACATACACAAGAAATACGGATTTCGCTGGATTTTACTCTCAGAGCTCTTTCAGTTAATTGTTTATCATTTCACAATGCAATTAAGTAATTTGCTTGTAATGATGCAAACATCTTACTGCAGTTTGTATGCCTTTTTAAAGTTTTTTTAGCCTTAGCCCAAAAGTAAATGTTCTGTTTAAAATTGACCTGTTTATTGGGATTCAAGGGTCAGACACAATTTGTATTTTTCATGGGTTAAGAAACAGAAAGGAATAGAAGACAGCGGCTGTGGAGACTGGTGAAGGGTAAAGTGACATCCCCCCAATCCCCAATGTCTTCTTGACAGACAGAATAAAATAAAATGTAGAGAATGACACAGAATATATTAAGAATAAGGAATGACTAGTGACAGTGTAAACAAATCAGGATAATTTGAAATGGAATGACCGAACAATGATTGGTGTGTGTGTGTGTGTGTGTGTGTGTGTAGATTGATAAGATTGTTCAGATGTGTGCAACATAAGCAGAATGAACAAGAGAGACATAGTTAACAAACATGATGAATGCGATGTACAAAATTTATAAAACATTAATATGTTTCTTTAATCTTCAGCTGATATGTAATGTTGCCCTTCTCTCAACGTACCCTCTGCCTCGTGCCCCTTTCTTGCATTCCCAGACCTAATCTCTAATTCTTATCCCAATGTATGTCATAAATCCCTGCTTCGGGTGTACCAATTTATTTCAGTTAATCTATTTTCTATCGGGAAACATATTCATTCGCCTGCTGGCTTCTGTCGACAGCTGATGCCTGTCATATTTATGGAGATAAAAGTTCTGGCATCAGAGCCAGCATTTCAACATATTAAACTGTTGCACATACTCTTTACAAAGGACCACAGCACACAGGAATTGTCAAACCAAATACAGAAGTACATCTACTTCTATCAATCATGTAGACTTCTCTATTTTTACATCTCCATGTCATTATTCACTCTCTATCTCTCTCTTTTGATCTAGTTAATAACTCTTCCAATTGTTCTTCGTGCTCATGTCTCAAATCTCCCTCCTTAAGTTTACATCTGTTGCTCACTTTTGGATGAGATGTCTTATAATTGAGTAATGTAACTAAAAAGAAATGAGGGAGGAGTTGGCCAGAGTTAATTGGAAGGGGAGCTGAGCACGGGAATATGGTGAAGCAGCAATGACAGGAGTTTCTGGAGATAATTCAGCTGCACCTCAAAAATTCAAGTAAGAAGAAAGATATTCAGCGGAAGACAAGGCAGCTGTGAGTGATAACGAACTCAGGGACAGCATATGAAGCCTACTAATTCCGGCATAGACAACTAATAACGGCAAATTGGAGGAGAGGGTGAAATATGATATTACGCTTGTTAATCATATAAAACAACATTGAAAGATTTTTATATATAACAAGGAAGGCAGGGAGTAAAGAACAAACAAAGAACTGTTGGAAAATGAAGCTTGAATAGTTACAGGAAGCAATGGAACGGCAGAGGAATTGAACAGATACTTCGCATCAGTCCTCACGGTGGAAGACACCAGCAAAATACCAGAACTTCAAGACAGTCAGGGGATAGTGGTGAGTATAGTGACCACGAGAAAGGAGAAGGTGCTGGGGAAGGTGAAGTTGGATCAATCACCGAGACCAGTCGGACAACACCCCGTCGTTCTAAAGAGATATCGAAGGTGATTGTGGAGGCATTGCTGGTGAGCTTTCAGGAAACTTTGGAGTGAGGGAGGACTGGTAAATGTAACCTCCCAGTTTACGGAGAGAGGTACACAGAAGTCAGGAAATTATAAATGGCCAGGCAAGTTGAAACTGTTTGTAGAATGACTTAATGGATCCTCAGATTTATGAATAGATGTGTGGAATGTAAAAACAAGGAAGTTGTGACGTATATTGGACGTGGTGTGATTAAGCTACAGCATAACAAGAGTTACATTTTCAATGCTATTGTGAACAGCAGACTTGAAAATACGGTTGAAACAAAGGAAATCAGTTCGAAGGAGACAGGAACATACGTGACAAAGAGACTGCTTCCTTGATCCTGTAGTGGGAATGTTGAGATAAGCTTGTCAGTAAACAGACTAAACTAAATGTATAAAAAGCACAATAAAATCTGTTGCTGCGGAGGTCTCAACGTGCAACTATGTCGCCAATACAAATGAAGCTGAAAAAGCACAGCAGGTCAGACAGCATCCTCGGAACAGGAAAGTCAATGTATCAGGTTGAAAGACCTCATCAAGATTGGGGAGGGGAAAGGGGAACCGGGGAGTAAATAGAGGGAGGGGCGTGGGGTTGGTGGAAGGGTAGGTGGGATGGTGATAAGGGTTGCAAGTAGGGGAATATTGTGATTGGTCAGTGGGAAGGGATAAGCAAATATGCAAATGGAAAGATGGACAGCTTAGGTCAAATCAGGGAAGGTGAACATGCAATAAGGCTGTGGTTGGAGAGGTCTTGAAGCCAGTGAAGTCAATATTAAGACCATTGAACTGTAAGCTCTCCAGCTGAAAGATCAGGTTGTGTTCCCCAGTTGCTGTTTTGCCTCACTCTGACGGTAGAGGAGGCCAAGGATGGACCTGTCGCTGGATGAGTGGGGCGGGGATGGGGTGGAGTAATTGAAATGAATGGCAACTGGAATGTTGGGTTGGTTAAAGCGTGCAGACAGCAAATGCTCCATGAATATGTCCCTGAATCTCTCTTTGGTCTACACCACATAGAGGACACCACATCGGGAATTGGAGACGAGCGGGTTGTGTCCCCAGTTGCTGTTTTGCCTCACTCTGACGGTAGAGGAGGCCAAGGATGGACCTGTCGCTGGATGAGTGGGGCGGGGATGGGGTGGAGTAATTGAAATGAATGGCAACTGGAATGTTGGGTTGGTTAAAGCGTGCAGACAGCAAATGCTCCATGAATATGTCCCTGAATCTCTCTTTGGTCTACACCACATAGAGGACACCACATCGGGAATTGGAGACGAGCTCGGAGGGCCAGGATCAGGCTCTGCGTGGGGCATCAATGCTCTGCATGCAACAATCAACCCGACTTTCCAGTTCCCATCCATTTTAATTCCCATTCCCACTCGTCCGGTGACATGCCCATCCATAGCCTGTCCATTGTCAGGGAGCACCACCTGAGAGTTTACCTTTGAAGCTGATAGCCCAATTGCCTCAATGTTGACTGCAGCAGCTTCAAAATCCCTCCACCTGCAGCCTTATCCCATGTCCCTTCTCCCTGATCAGACACACCTGTCCATCTTCTCATTCGCATATCCGCTCCACCCTTCCCACTGACCAATCACAGTAACCTCATACCTGCATGTACCTACCACCACCATACATACCCTTCGCCCTTCCATATCCCATCACTCCATTTCTGGGCTCCCCTTCCCCTCGCCAGTCCTGATGGAAGGTCCAAGATCAAAATATTGCCTTTGTTGCTCCTCTGATTCTGTCTGGTCTGCTGTGTTTATCCAGCTCCAGGTTTATTAACTCTGGCCTCCCGCACCTGTAGTACTTACTCTCTCCAAGTTGTGGAACAATGTAGTCTACATATAAGAAGAAATACATTTGTACATTTGAAAAGATCGCTGACTCATTCATCAATTCTTAACAACCCAATACACACCTTCCAGATGAAGCACCATTTCACTTATACTCTTTCAATCCGATCTCCTGTCATTGCTGCTCACACTGCAATATCCTTCACACTGGCGAGACTAACCAGAACACTTCCACTCTGTCTGTGGTAATAACCCTGGCTCTCTCCTTGCTTCGTTTTTCATTAACTTACCTTGCTCTCATGCTGACATTTAAACCCTGGGCTGCTGCAATGTTCCAATGAAACACAGCCCATCTCGATTAACATCTCACTTTGCACTTTGTTACATTGCAGCCTGAAGGAGTTGTAATTAAATCCCATACTTCCACAGCCTGACCCCATTATTCCTTCTCCTAGTCTCCCAATGACATTACCCTGTTTGTGAAT
>NW_025197686.1:0-2952 GCF_004010195.1 Chiloscyllium plagiosum
GCCACTGGTGAAAGGGGAACAATGTCACTGTGTGTCTGGTTAAAGGGAACAATTTCACTGCAACTCTGGTTAAAGGGGAATTGTGTCACGGAGCCTGTGGTTAAAGGGAGCAATATCACTGTGTCTCTGGTTAAAGGGGAACAGTGTCACTGTATCTCTGGTTAAAGGGGAACAGTGTCACTGTGTCTCTGGTTAAAGGGGAACAATGTCACTGTGCCTCTGGTTTAAGGGAGCAATGTCACTGTGTCTCTGGTTAAAGGGGAACAATGTTGAAGTGCCTCTGGTTTAAGGGAGCAATGTCACTGTGCCTCTGGTTAAAGGGGAACAATGTCATTGTGCCTCTGGTTAAAGGTGAGCAATGTCACTGTGTCTCTGGTTAAAGGGGAACAATGTCACTGTGTCTCTGGTTAAAGGCAGCAATGTCATTGTGCCTCTGGTTAAAGGGGAACAATGTCACTGTGTCTCTGGTTAAAGGGGAACAATGTCACTGTGTCTCTGGTTAAAGGCGGCAATGTCACTGTGTCACTGGTTAAAGGGGAACAATATCACTGTGTCTCTGGTTAAAGCGGAACAATGTCACTGTGCCTCTGGTTAAAGGGAACAATGTCACTGTGCCTCTGGTTAAAGGGGAACAATGTCACTGTGCCTCTGGTTAAACGGGAACAATGTCACTGTGCCTCTGGTTAAACGGGAACAATGTCACGGTGTCTCTGGTTAAAGGGGAACAATGTCACTGTGCCTCTGGTTAAAGGCAGCAATGTCACTGTGCCTCTGGTTAAATGGGAACAGTGTCACTGTGCCTTTGGTTAAAGGGGAACAGTATCACTGTGTGTCTGGTTAAAGGGAACAATATCATTGTGCCTCTGGTTAAAGGGGAACAATGTCACTGTGCCTCTGATTAAAGGGAGCAATGTCACTGTGCCTCTGGTTAAATGGGAACAGTGTCACTGTGCCTCTGGTTAAAGGGGAACATTGTCACGGAGCCTCTGGTTAACGGGAGCAATATCATTGTGCCTCTGGTTTAAAGGGAGCAATATCACTGTGCCTCTGGTTAAAGGGAACAATAT
Source organism: Chiloscyllium plagiosum (assembly GCF_004010195.1). Classification (NCBI taxonomy): domain Eukaryota; kingdom Metazoa; phylum Chordata; class Chondrichthyes; order Orectolobiformes; family Hemiscylliidae; genus Chiloscyllium; species Chiloscyllium plagiosum. Next base: position 1,068 of record NW_025197686.1, read on the forward strand.
CATTGTGCCTTTGGTTAAAGGGGAACAATGTCACTGTGCCTCTGGTTAAAGGGAGCAATGTCACTGTGCCTCTGGTTAAATGGGAACAGTGTCACTGTGACTCTGGTTAAAGGGGAACAATGTCACTGTGCCTTTGGTTAAAGTGGTACAGTGTCACTGTGTCTCTGGTTAAAGGGAGCAATGTCACTGTGCCTCTGGTTAAATGGGAACAGTGTCACGCAGCCTCTGGTTAAAGGGAGAAATATCACTGTGTCTCTGGTTAAAGGGAAACACTATCATTTTGCCTCTGGTTAAAGGGGAACAATGTCACTGTGCCTCTGGTTAAAGGGAACAATATCACTGTGCCTCTGGTTAAATGGGAACAGTGTTACTGTGCCTCTGGTTAAAGGGAGTAATGTCACTGCGCCTCTGGTTAAAGGGGTACAGTGTCACGGAGCCTCTGGTTAAAGGGAACAATGTCACTGTGTCTTTCGTTAAAGGGGAACAATATCACTGTGCCTCTGGTTAAAGGGGAACAATATCATTGTGCCTCTGGTTAAATGGAGCAATGTCACTGTGTCTTTCGTTAAAGGGGAACAATATCACTGTGTCTCTGGTTAAAGGGGAACAATGTCACTGTGCCTCTGGTTAAAGGGAACAATGTCACCGTGCCTCTGGTTAAAGGCAGCAATGTCACTGTGTCTCTGGTTAAAGGGGAACAATGTCACAGTGCCTCTGGTTAAAGGGGAACAATGTCACTGTGTCTCTGGTTAAAGGGGAACAATGTCACTGTGCCTCTGGTTAAAGGGAGCAATGTCACTGTGTGTCTGGTTAAAGGGAACAATATCATTGTGCCTTTGGTTAAAGGGGAGCAATGTCACTGTGCCTCTGGTTAAATGGGAACAGTGTCACTGTTACTCTGGTTAAAGGGGAACAATGTCACTGTGCCTTTGGTTAAAGGGGAACAGTGTCACTGTTACTCTGGTTAAAGGGGAACAATATCACTGTGCCTCTGGTTAAAGGGAGCAATGTCACTGTGCCTCTGGTTAAAGGGGAACAATGTCACTGTGCCTCTGGTTAAAGGCTGCAATGTCACTGTGTCTCTGGTTAAAGGGGAACAATGTCACTGTGCCTCTGGTTAAAGGGGAACAATGTCACAGTGCCTCTGGTTAAAGGGGAACAATGTCACAGTGCCTCTGGTTAAAGGGGAACAATGTCACAGTGCCTCTGGTTAAAGGGGAACAATGTCACAGTGCCTCTGGTTAAAGGGGAACAATGTCACAGTGCCTCTGGTTAAAGGGGAACAATGTCACAGTGCCTCTGGTTAAAGGGGAACAATGTCACAGTGCCTCTGGTTAAAGGGGAACAATGTCACAGTGCCTCTGGTTAAAGGGGAACAATGTCACAGTGCCTCTGGTTAAAGGGGAACAATGTCACAGTGCCTCTGGTTAAAGGGGAACAATGTCACAGTGCCTCTGGTTAAAGGGGAACAATGTCACAGTGCCTCTGGTTAAAGGGGAACAATGTCACAGTGCCTCTGGTTAAAGGGGAACAATGTCACAGTGCCTCTGGTTAAAGGGGAACAATGTCACTGTGCCTCTGGTTAAAGGGAACAATGTCACTGTGTCTTTCGTTAAAGGGGAACAATATCACTGTGCCTCTGGTTAAAGGGAGCAATGTCACTGTGCCTCTGGTTAAAGGGGAACAATGTCACTGTGCCTCTGGTTAAAGGCTGCAATGTCACTGTGTCTCTGGTTAAAGGGGAACAATGTCACTGTGCCTCTGGTTAAAGGGAACAATGTCACTGTGTCTTTCGTTAAAGGGGAACAATATCACTGTGTCTCTGGTTAAAGGGGAACAATGTCACTGTGCCTCTGGTTAAAGGGAACAATATCACTGTGCCTCT
>NW_025197686.1:3890-5235 GCF_004010195.1 Chiloscyllium plagiosum
TTGGTGGGGTGGTAGGTGAGGACCGGTGGGGTTCTGTCCTGGTGGCGGTTGGAGGGGCGGGGCTCAAGGGTGGAGGAGCGGGAAGTGGAAGAGATGCGCATCATCCGCCGTCATTTCCGCTACCTCCAAACGGACCCCACCACCAAGGATATATTTCCCTCCCCTCCCCTATCAGCATTCCGTAAAGACCACTCCCTCCGTGACTTCCTCGTCAGATCCACACCCCCCCCACCAACCCAACCTCCACTCCCGGCACCTTCCCCTGCAACCGCAGGAGGTGCAAGACTTGCGCCCACACCTCCCCCCTCACCTCCCTCCAAGGCCCCAAAGGAAACTTCCATATCCGCCACAGATTCACCTGCACCTCCACACATATCTAATCCATCGTATTCAGCACCGCCTTCCTGAGATCTTCTTCCCGACCTCTCCGCCCCCACCCCAGTCTGACCTATCACCCTCACCTTGACCTCTTTCCACCTATCACATTACCGACGCCCCTCCCCCAAGTCCCTCCTCCCTACCTTTTATCTTAGCCTGCTGGACAAACTTTCCCCATTCCTGAAGAAGGGCTCATGCCCGAAACGTCGATTCTCCTGTTCCCTGGATGCTGCCTGACCTGCTGCGCTTTTCCAGCAACACATTTTCAACTCTGGTTAAAGTAGAAGAGTGTCACTGTGCCTCTGGTTAAAGGGGAACAATGTCACTGTGCCTCTGGTTAAAGGGGAACAATGTCACTGCGCCTCTGGTTAAAGGGAGCAATGTCACTGTGCCTCTGGTTAAAGGGAGCAATATCACTGTGCCTCTGGTTAAATGGGAACAGTGTCACTGTGACTCTGGTTAAAGGGGAACAAAGTCACTGTGCCTTTGGTTAAAGGGGAACAGTGTCACTGTGCCTCTGGTTAAAGGGAGCAAAGTCACTGTGCCTCTGGTTAAATGGGAACAGTGTCACTGTGACTCTGGTTAAAGGGAGTAATGTCACTGTGCCTCTGGTTAAAGGGGAACATTGTCACGGAGCCTCTGGTTAAAGGGAGCAATATCATTGTGCCTCTGGTTAAAGGGAGCAAAGTCACTGTGCCTCTGGTTAAATGGGAACAGTGTCACTGTGACTCTGGTTAAAGGGAGTAATGTCACTGTGCCTCTGGTTAAAGGGGAACAATATCACAGTGTCTCTGGTTAAAGGGGAACAATGTCACAATGTCTCTGGTTAAAGGCAGCAATGTCACTACCTCTGGTTAAAGGAGAACAATGTCACTGTGCCACTGGTTAAAGGGAGCAATGTCACTGTGCCACTGGTTAAAGCCAGCAATATCACTGTGCCTTTGGTTAAAGGGGAACAATGTCACTG
>NW_025197687.1:0-5235 GCF_004010195.1 Chiloscyllium plagiosum
GTTGGGAGGGTCACGTTGTGGCTGTATTGGCCTGTGTGTTGAGTGTAGGGGTTGGGAGGGTCACGTTGTGGCTGTACAGGACATTGGATAGGTCACTTGTTTGGTTTATCAGTGTCACATATATGTCGGTCCTGTGAAAAGTTTGGTTTTGCCTGTGGACATGCACTTCATGTGATACAAAGTATTTATCAGACTCGAGCGACCTGTACAACAGCTGTAGAGTCGATGCACAGAGAGCAGATCGACGTTGATATTTAAGGTCTGAGAGCTCCATTCGGAAGTCTGATGGGGGGCGCGGGGGGGTCAGGGAGAGGAGCGGAACGGCGAGGCGGTGAGCGGTGAGCACAAGTCGATGGGAGGAATGGATCCCGCCGGTAACTGGAAGGAGCGGGTGGCTGGGAGGGATGGAATGGAGGATTCGGGGGCTGGGAAATTCAAGTCCTCCTGGCTCGAGGCCGCCCAGGTCGAAGAAGAGGTGCTGCTCCTTCCATTCGCGGCACCATCACAGCCGGGAGGCGGAGGAGCTGGAAAAATGGTGCACTGAGAACCACCGAGCTCTCGATGCCGGCAAAACCAAGGAACTCATGCCCCCTACATATTAACAGCACAGAGGTGGAATGAATGGAGAATGTCAAGCTCCTGGGAGTGGCCATCCACAACAAGCTTTCTTGGACTCTTCATGCGGACACACTGGTGACAAAGGCCCAACGTCTCGTCTTCCTCGGGCAGCTGACGGTGAATACCCTCGCCAACCTTTATAGGTGCGCCATCGAGAGCACTCTGTCTGGTTGTGTCACCAGCTGGTACGGCCAACCGTACCATTCACGATCGGAGACGGTGACAGAGAGGGGGGTGAACTCGGCCCGGACAGTCACAAAGGCCCAACCTCCCGTCTACAGAACCGATCTCCCAGGGCCCGCTGTCAAGGAAAGGCCGCCAGCGTTCTCAAAGATCCACCCCACCCTGGCAAGTGTTTTTCTCCAACCTCTCCCATCGGGGAGAGGGTACAGACGCCTGAACACACGCACCAGGGGGTTTCAAAGCAGTTTCTACCCTACTGTTGTTGGGAGACTGAATGGACACTCAAACTCTTAACATTCGCCTGTCCCTGTGTTTTGGTTTTTGCTGCTGGTTCCCAATTATTCACTTATCTACGCTATTTAACTCTGTATTGTTCACAAGACAAAGCCTTTCACTGTGTCTCAGTCCCCGTGACACTAAACTCCATTCAATGGGGGGCACGGACACCCAGTCTACTTTGGGTCTCACTGATGTAGGGGAGACCACATCGGGACCCCCCCTATGTACATCTCTCTGTAGCTTCTTACAGTCCTGGGCAGGGCAGAGTCGAGAGCGTGCGCGCTGGAAAAGCGCAGCCGGTCAGGCAGCATCCGAGGAGCAGGAGAATCGACGTTTCGGGCGGAAGTCCCTCAGGGGGGGACGGCAGCTGAGAATGCAATAGGTAGATGAAGGTGGGGGGTAAAGGTGCTAGGTTGGAGAGGAGGGTGGAGCAGATAGGTGTAACTGTGCAAGATAGACTGTCCCATGTCACCGACACAGTGACAGGCATAGCTGGGGGCCCATACGTGTGCCCATGGCTACCCCTTTGGCCTGGAGGAAGTGGGAGGATTCGAAGGAGAAATTGTTAAGGGTGAGGACCAGTTCGGCCAAACGGTGGAAGGGTACTGTGGGGGACGTCGGGAGAGGAAAAAAACGGAGGGCTTGGAGGCCCTGGTCATGGCGGACGGAGGTGTAGAGGGATTGGGTATCCATGGTGACGATGAGGCGTCGGGGGCCGGGGGAAACGGAAGTCTTGGAGGAGCTGGAGGGCGTGGGTGGTGTCCCGAACGTTACGTGGGGAGTTCCTGGACCAGGACAGGACCGTGCCGAGGTTAGATGGAGATGACTTCGGTTGAGCAGGAACCGGGCTGAGGCAATGGGTCGGCCCAGGGTGGTCAGGTAGGGCAGTTCAAGAGGGGCGGTGCCAAGTTGGAAGGTTGGATCTGGCGCGAGGTGAGGGGGAGGGCGGACGAGGGTTGGAGGGTCACGAGGCGGAAGACGAGGTGTTTTTGTCCTCCAGGCGTCGGAGGCGAACGGTTTGGCGATGGAGGACGTTATGGCCATAACGGAGACGTGGGTTTCACAGGGGCAGGAATGGGTGGCTATGTGTTCCAGGGTTTAGAAGGCTTAAAAGGAACAGGGAGAGGGGGGGGTGGATAAAGAGGAGGGGGGTGTAGCACCGCTAATCAGAGAGTTCACCGCAGCTACAGAAACGAGGAAGGTTGCTGAGGAAGGTTTGTCGACTGAGTCAGGATGGGTGGGAGTCAGGAACAGCCACCGCATTGGGGGTTTTCTACAGACCCCCCCTAATAGCAGTAGGGAGATTGAAGAACTCATAGGCGGGCAGATTTTGGGAAAAATGCAGCAGATTGCTGGTATGGGTGACTTCAACTTTCCCAATATCGACTGGGACCTCCTTAGTGCAGACGGTTTGGGTGGGGCCGTTTCTGTCGGCCGTGCTCGGGAGGGTTTCCTTACTCAGCACCGTAGACAGGCCGACGAGGGGAGGCAGTAGGGAGATTGAAGAACTCATAGGTGGGCAGATTTTGGGAAAAATGCAGCAGATTGTTGTTATGGGTGACTTCAACTTTCCCAATATCGACTGGGACCTCCTTAGTGCAGACGGTTTGGGTGGGGCCGTTTCTGTCGGCCGTGCTCGGGAGGGTTTCCTTACTCAGCACCGTAGACAGGCCGACGAGGGGAGAGGCCATTTTGGATTTGGTGCTCGGCAACGAGCCGGGGCCAGGGGTCAGACCTTACAGTGGGAGAGCACTTGGGCGGCAGCGATCGCGACTGCCTCACCTTTACCGTAGCCTTGGAGAGGGGAAAGGAGCAGTTACCGAGGGAAGATATTTAATTGGGGAAGAGGAAATTATGACGCTACCAGACAGGAGTTGGGAAGCACAGACCGGGAGCAATTGACCCACAGAAAGGGCACAGTGGGCATTTAAGGGGCAGTTGTTGCGAGAGATGCACAAATCTGTTCCTCTGAGACAGGTAAGAAGGGGTAAGATTAAGGAGCCTTGGATGAACGAGAACTGAGGAACTTCTGGTCGAAAGGAAGAAGGCAGCTTACGTAAGGTGGAGGAAGCCAGGATCTAGCACAGCTTTCGAGGATTACAGGCTGGCTAGAGAGGAGCTCAGAAATGGACTGAGGAGAGACAGGAGGGGGCACGAAAAGGCTTGGCGGGAAGGATTAGGGAAAACCCAAAGGCATTTTACTCATACGTGAGGAATAAGAGGAAAAGGCTTGACAGGAAGGATTAGGGAAAACCCAAAGGCATTTTACTCATACGTGAGGAATAAGAGGGAGAAAGCAGTACCGAAGAGATAGCGAAGGGAACTTGTGCGTGGAGTCTGAGCAGATAGGGGGAAGCCCCAAGTGAGTTTTCTGCTTCGGTTTTTCACTAAAAGGAAAGGGACTGTGTTGCGAATGAGAACTTCGAGGAGCCGGGAACCAGGCTTGACCAGATCGAGACTGAGGAAGTTGACGTGCTGGAGATTTTGGCAAACGTTACGATGGCTAAGTCCCCAGGGCCAGATCGGATTTATCCCAGGCTGCTCCGGGAAGCGAGGAAGGAGCTTGCTAAGCCGCTGGCGAGGATCTTTGCCTCCTCACTCTCCACGGGAGTCGGACCGGAGAATTGGAGGGAGGCGAAGGGGAAGGGGAAGAGGGAAAATTACAGACCAGTCAGTCTTACGTCTGTGGTCTGCAAGGTTTTGGAAAGAATTCTGAGGGATAGGATTTTATGACTATTTGGAAAAGCATAGTTTGAGGGGGAGGTCATGCCTCACAAATCTTATTGAGTTCTTTAATGAGACAGGTCAATGAAGGTCAAGCAGTGGATGCGGTGTATATGGACCTCAGCAAGGCATTTGATAAGGTTCCCCATGGTAGGCTCATTCATAAAGTCAAGAGGGATAGGATACAGTGAGATTTGGCTGCCTGGATTCAGAATTGGTTGGCTGACAGAAGGCAGAGAGGGGTTGTAGATGGAAAGTATTCTGCCTGGAGGACAGTGTTGAGTGGGGTCCCGCAGGGCTCCGCTCTTGGGCCTCTGCACTTTGTAGTTTTTATAAACGACTTGGATGAGGGGGTTGAGGGGTGGGTTAGTAAATTTGCCGATGGCACAGAGGTTGGAGGTGTTGACGGTAGTATCGAGGGTTACTGCAGGCTGCAGCGCGACAGAGACAGGATGCAGAGCCGGGCTGAGAAATGGCAGATGGAGTTCAACCTGGATAATGGCAAAGGGATGCATTTTGGAAGGTCGAAGTCGGATGCTGAATATAGGACTAAAGACAGGATTCTTGGCAGTGTGGAGGAGCAGAGGGAGCTGGGTGTGCAAGTACATAGATCCCTCAAAGTTGCCACCCAAGTGGATAGGGTTGTTAAGAAAGCATATGGTGTTTTGGCTTTCGTTAATAGGGGGGATCGAGTTTAAGAGCCGCGAGGTTTTGCTGCAGCTCTACAAGTCCCTGGTGAGACCCCAGTTGGAATATCGTGCCCAGTTCTGGTCTCCCTACTATAGGAAAGATACAGAGGCTTTGGAGAGGGCGCAAAGAAGGGTTACCAGGATGCTGCCGGGACTGGAGGGCTTGTCTTATGAAGAAAGGTCGACTAAGCTCGGACTTTTCTCTCTGGAGAGAAGGAGGAAGAGAGGAGACCTGATCGAGGTGTGCAAGGTAATGAGAGGCATGGATAGAGTCAACAGCCAGAGACTTTTCCCCAGGGCAGGATTGACTGGCATAGTTTGAAGATATTAGGAGAAAGGTATAGAGGAGACGTCAGAGGTAGGTTCTTTACGCAGAGAGTTGCGAACGCATAGACTGCGTTGCCAGCGGTGGTGGTGAAAGCAGAGTTACTGGGGACATTTAAGCGACTGCTGGACACCCACATGGAGAGCAGTGAGTTGAGGGATGAGCAGGTTAGGTTATTCTGTGTTAAATTAGGAATAATCCTTCACACAACATCGTGGGCCGAAGGGCCTGTTCTGTGCGGCACGTTTCGACGTCCCAGGACCTCCATGTCCTCGGCAGAGTGGGAGGGGGAGTTGAAATGTTGGGGCCACGGGGCGGTGTGATTGATTGGTGCGGGTGTCCCAGAGATGTTCCCGAAAGCGCTCTGCTGGGAGACACCCAGACTCTCCAATGTAGAGGAGACCGCATCGGGAGCAA
>NW_025197688.1:0-5235 GCF_004010195.1 Chiloscyllium plagiosum
ATTCAATGTTGTTAAGATCACTAAATCCCCCAGTTTCAAAGTCCTGGTGGGTAATCATTGCTCAGACACTCACTGGACTCGCCACATGAACACAGTAACTATAAGACCAGGTCTGAAGCTAGGAATACTGCGGCGAGTAACTCACATCCTGACTTCCAAACGTCTGTCCATCATCTACAATACATAAGTCCGAAGTGTGATAGAAGACTCCCAATTTGCCTGGATGAGTGCAGCCCCAACAACACTCAAGAAGCTTTATGCCATCCAGGACAAAGCAGCCAGTCTGACTGTCCCTTCATCCACAATGCTCCACCATCAACGCTCAGCAGCAGCAGCGGTGTTTTACTATCTACATGCTGCAATGAAACGATTCACCAAAGATCCTCAGAGACCATCTTCCCAACTCACGACCATGTCTATCTAGAAGGACAAGGGCTACAGATGTATGGGAATACCATCATCTTCGGGTTCCTCCAAGCCATTCACCATCCTGACTTGGAAATTTATCACCGCTTCTTCACAGTCACTGGGTCAGAATCCTGGGATTCCCTTCCTAATGGCATTGGAGGTCAACCACAGCAGGTGGACTGCAGCGTTCAATAAGACAGCTCACCACCACCTTCGCAAGTGCAACTAGGGACAAGCAATAAATGCTGGCCCAGCCAGTGACTCCGAGATTCACGAAATAAATACATATAAATTAACAGATTACGGTTGGTGAGGTGTCGCAGGGATCGATACTTGGGGCCCAGCTGTTCACAATGCCCTTTAAACATTTGGTTGCTGGAATCAGATACAATATATCCCAGCCTGCTGACAGCACTAACGGATGTTGGATTGTGAGTGGGTGAGGAGGATGTAAAAAAGCATCGAGAAGACTAAGACAAGTGGAGTGACTGGGTAAATATGTGACAGATGGAGAACAATGTGGATAGAGGTGACGGTGTGTCCTTTGATGGATAGATAAATTGGCAGCCTACCATTTGAAAGAGATTGGTTGAAACATGTTGATCTACAAAGGGGCGTATGCTCCTTTTTGTTGTTCCCTTCTGCATGAACGTCTAAGGCCCATGCAGCGCAGTGAGTTCTGTAAACACGTGCCAAATTCTGGGCATGGCATTGGCACGCTGCCCAGTGTACACAGACTCACCAAGTGGGGAGCTGTAACACTGAAAAGGATCTCCACCTTGTGCACCAGTCGCTGAAAGTAATATTGCAGAACCAGAAAGCAGTGAGGAAGATAAATGGTGTGCTGACCTTCATTTCAGGGGGATTTGAGTCCAGGAGAAAGGGTGTCTTACTGCAGCTGTACTGGGCCTTTGTGAGATATCATCTCGAACATTGTGCAGTATTGTGAGCGGTTTTGGTCTCCTTACCTAATAAAGGACAAACCTGACAATCAAGGAGAGCAGTGAAGGATGACCAGACTGATCTCTGGGAGAACGGGCTTGTTGTGGGAGCAGAGTTTGGGGTGACTGGGTCAGTATTCCATGGGATTTAGGAAAATGAGTAAAGATCTCAGTGAAATATACAAAACTCTGACAGGGTGAGTCAGTTTGGAAGCAGGGATGATAATTCCCCTGGCTGGGATGTTTAAAACAAGGGGCCACAGTATTAGGTATAGTCAGGTCACTCTGTATTGAAATGAGAATAACTGGCTGCACTCACTGACTGGGAATCTGGGGAATTAGCTCGCACCTGGAAACCAAGGCACTGATTATAAATAAGGATTTACAGACAGTAAAGGGATAGTGGGAGAGCAGGAGTACAGTGTGGAAATGAAGGGCCAACCATCATTACATTGAATCGGGTAGCAAACACGATGGACCAAACGTACTACTGCACCGCCTATTTTATAGTTTCCCAAGGTTTCTCACATTAACGGATATGTATATCGTGTGGGGTAAGTGCATTGTGGAGATTTATTCCATGAACTGGAATGTGGGAGGCTCAAAGTGTTGTATGACCTATTTCTTTCCTGCTGTTTCTGTGCAGTCTGTGGGAAAGCTCTGTAAATGTTGTCACAAGCTCTCAGATGTTAGGAAGGGGGTCTCTGCAGGGTCGACAGGACTCTGTTCCCATGCCCTTTTCCGACACTGATGCTGAGGCCGGGTGTTCTGTCCTGTTTCATCCTTTCAGATCTCGGAGTAGTTTGATACAAATGAGTGCCCTTGCTTGGCCGTTTCAGAGACCATTGAAATCTTCATCACATGTCAGGGTCTTTGGAGTCAGTTTTAGGCCAGCCCAGGAAATCACGGGAGATTCACTTCCTAAAAGCACATTGGAGAAGGAAATTCTGTTTACAATCGATATTGGTTTCCAGGTCACTGTTACTGACGCCAGATTGTAGATCTCGATATTTTATTAATTGTCTTTAACTTCCACCAGCTGCCAGAGCATTAGCCTGGTCTGGATTAGTAATCCAGTGTCATTTACACAACAGCACCATCTCCACATGGGGACCTGTCAAAAACCACACTGAGCAGGTTATTTCTGTGCTGCTTGACAGCTCTGTCAAAAAGAACTCCCACCAATCTGACTGTCTTGATGGAAATTAGGAGGTGGAAATTGGTTAGATTGTAATTATTCCCGTCTTAGCGGATAGGACATAGCTGAATAATTTTCCACATTGCCAGGGAGATGTCAGAGTTGGAGCTGGAATGAAACAGCTTCCCCAGGGACACAGCGTGTTGTGTAGCACAAGTCTTCAGTCCTATTGCAGGAATGGAGTCATGGACCATTACCTTTGTCGTATCTACTGTGTTCAGCTGTTTCTTCATGTCACGTGCAGCGAATAGAATTGGTTGAAGACTGGCATCTGTGATTCTGTGGGCATCATGATGAGGGTGAGGTGTATCATCGACCCAACACTTCTGGCAGAAGATGGTGCAGATAAAACATCCTTCTCTTTTACACTGATGTGCAGGTCTGTTCCATTATTTAGGATGGGAATGTTTGTGGAGCCCTCTCCTCCAGTCATTTGTTTAATCGTCCATCGCCATTTATGACTGAATATGACAGGACTGCAGTGCTTCGATCAGATCTGTTGGTCAAGTCTGGTAGCTTTAATGAGTTAGCATCAGGTTAAAGTTCATGTGATTCTGACTCTGACATGTTCACCCACACTCGTCACTGACCCAGAGATGGTGTTGATGGTAATGACAGACTGAGGTGTTACCCTGGCAAAATATTACAGGTTGTGGTTGAATGCAGGTCTGCTTCTCCTGCTGCTGTGGTCTGCAGCACTATATAAATACGCAGTTTCCAGCTGCAATATCTGCAATGCAATTCTGCTGTCTGTTCCCCAATTCTCATTGAGACCCATTCACCCAACAGCCCTGCACTCAGTGGCCTAACCTGGTTTCTGATGTGGCAATACTTCCATTTTCAAATCTCATTCTGCTGAGGGTCTGTCTCCCGGGTCTTGCTTCCAATCTGACACATTCCGCAAAAGCATTTAACTGATCTTAATTCAAATGTTTAATTCAACAGAATCTTTTTCCTTGAGAAATGCTGTGTTCTGTGTTTAAAGTGAATGTGTTTCCTCTGTTTCTCTCCCTGACCATGACTAAGAGCTCTGTAGTGTCAGTGATGCCAGCCTTATGTAGTTTCAGAGCCAATGAATTCTCTGGATTGCCAATCATTCACCACATTGTATGTTTTCTTTTTTGGTTTGATGCCTTATAACTCATGGCTCCCTTGTCCTCCCATGAGTATGTTTCATCTGCTTGGGGTTGCAATTCTGGTATTATCTTCCGAATTATCTCCAGAAACTCCTCCCATTGCTGCCCCATGCTCTTTCCTGCTCAGCTCCCCTTCCAATTAACTCTGGCCAGCTGCGCCCGCATGTCTTTGTAGTTACATTGCTTAATTATATCCACATTACATCTTGAAGAGAGCATTACTTATAAACTGAAAGAAGGAGACTTGAGAGATGGGACATGAAGAATAATTGGTAGATGTCTTAACTAGATAAAAAGGGAGAACGAGAGAGAGGATATAGACATGGAGATGTGGAAAATGAGAAAACTAGATTATCGAAAGAAGTAGATGCACATCCCTCAATGTTTTGGCAAAGCCTGTGTGCTGTGGTCCTTTGTACAGTGCACGTACAACAGAGTAATATGTTCAAATGTTGGGTCTGATGCCATAACTTTTCTCTCAAATAATATGCCAGGCATTAGTTTTGGAAAGAACCCACCTGGCCAATATATTTAATTGCTGGTAGAAAGGGGATTAACTGAAACAAGTTGGGATACGAGAGGCAAAAATTTATCACACACATACCAACAAGAATGAGAGATTAGAGCTGGGAATCCCAGAAAAGGGACACGTTTAAAGAAAGGGAAGGTATCACTTCAGATGAGGATTAAATAATGTTTTAATGCTTTATAAATGTTATACATCATGAGCACCATTTTCCGTTAACTATGTCTCCATTGTTCATTCAGAATGTGTTGTACGCATATGGACAATTTTCCTTATCTGAACACACACTGATTAAACAGCGAATATAAAATCATTTTTCCTCCATTTCAATCTCTCCTGCTGTCATGCTACCAGGATATATGAACGCCAACTGGCCACCAAAAGACATGACCCACTATCAGTAGTTTCCATACATACAGACAAAGAAGGACAACACGTTGACTGTGACAATACACACTTGCTTGGACAAAGCAACGCACAAAAGTTTTTAGAGGCATGACATTCTAACCAGAAGTCCATCAATAAACACATCAGTTTAGATCCTATCTACCTTCCCTTGGAAAAGAACCGGAAATGACATCACGCAACTTAAGAAACCAAGACCTATAAATAGAAAGACAGGACATACCAGCAGTGCGACACCAGAGACTCTCACTGATGATGTTACCTAGTTATGGTGAGGAAACAGCTGAACACAAACCTTCAAGCTCATCAAGCTAACTTACATACTTATAAATGGTTATTTTTCTCTTAATAGTGGAATTTGGGACTTCTCTGTCACTCATGTTTTAACAAAGTACGAGGCGAGGTGTGCTTTTCTGGGTGTGTGGTTTTAATTAACAGAGGGATTTCACATCGACATCCTAACGGTTTTAGGGCTTGTGGTATGGGATTTGAACAGATTTGGGGTACGAAAGGTCCCAGGAGATTTCATCACTTGGAAGTTAGTGACCTAGATCCTCAAGGAAAACAGGTGACAAAATTCATTTAATCTTGTTTCCTTGTGATTGGTTAAATTAAAAGAAA
>NW_025197689.1:0-1541 GCF_004010195.1 Chiloscyllium plagiosum
GTGTGTGACGTGGGGAGTGGGAATTGGGGGACGTGTGTGACATGGGGAGTGGGGATTGGGGGATGTGGCTCGGAGGAAGAGTGCCCCCCCCCCTCCAAACTATCACATCTATGAGAGAGGGTACCAGGACTCTCTAATTGTGATTGCAAAGAGGTCAACGCAGTGTTTTGGGGAGTTTTACTCTGAAGTAATATCAGTTGGAGGCGAAGATGGAGACCTTTTTTTAAGAACTTGGACCTGCCAAGTCGACCTTCAGAGTAGGAGACCCTTTGCAATGCCCCTCTGATGATGTTAGAGATACAGGAGATGGTGAGGCAGCTCCAGAGTGGTAAAGCACCTGGCCCAGATGGATTTCCGAGCAGGTTTTCTAGGGATTATAAGTATGTTAGCAGGGCCAATGTTGGACATGCACAATAATTTGTACAGTCAGAACTGCCTCCCGTCCTCTGTGGGAGAAACTAATATCTCCCTTATTCACAAGAAGGGAAAACCCCAGATGATTGTGCCTCATGCAGTCCCATTAGCAGGGCTGCCTCCCAGCACCAGAGTCCTGGGTTCGATCTCAGCCTCGGGCATCTGACTGTGTGGAGTTTGCACATTCTCCCTGTGTCTGCGTGGGTTTCCTCCGGGTGCTCCGGTTTCCTCCCACAGTCCAAAGATGTGCAGGTCAGGTGAATTGGCCAATGTGTCAGGTACATTAGTCAGAGGGAAATGGGTGGGTTACTCTTCGGAGGGTCAGTGTGGACTTGTTGGGCTGAAGGGCCTGTTTCCGCACTGTAGGGAATCTAATCTACTCTCGCTGCTAAACGTGGATTTTAAAATTCTGTGGAAGACACTAGGGCTGAGGTTGGAGAAGACGCTGCCCTCTATTGTAAAGGAGGGTCAGACAGGTTATATTAGAGGTCGCAGTTCCTCTAACGACATTAGGTGGGTACTGAACATGGCTGAAATCGACGGAATTTCTGATGACGGGCTTTTGCCCGAAACGTTGATTTTCCTGCTCCTTGGATGCTGCTTGACGTGCTGTGCTTTTCCAGCACCGCTCTGATCTAGTCTCTGATCTGCAGTGCCTGCAGTCCTGGTTCTTGCTGGGTACTGAACGTGGTCCAGGTGTGGCAGCGAGGGTCGAGTCCAGGCTTGGTGGTCTCCCTAAATATGGAGAAGGCGTTTGACCGGGTGGAATGGCCATACCTGTTTTACGTCCTGGAGTGATTTGGTCTGGGTGGGGTCTTAGCCAGGTGGGTGACAGTGGTTATATAGCGACCCTAATGCAGCAGCTCTCACTAATGGCATAAGGCCTGACCATTTCAGTGTTGGTAGAGTAAGCTGACGGAGGGAGCCCCCTCTCCCCTGCTGCTGTTCACGTTAGTCTCCAGCAATGGCTCCATCAGGCAGGACCCCAGTATAGTTGCCCTGGAGGTGGGAGCTGATGGGGCGGCAATTTTCCTATCTGACCCGACAATATCCGTGCCCTGTTTAACACATCTCAACTGATTTGGCTCTTTCTCGGGATATAAGATCAATGTTTTGCAATCAGAGGA
>NW_025197689.1:2058-5235 GCF_004010195.1 Chiloscyllium plagiosum
GTTGAAACTTTATTGCTGGAACAGCACAGCAGGTCAGGCAGCATCCAGGGAACAGGAGATTTGACGTTTCGGGCACAGGCCCTTCTTCAGGAATGAGCTGAGAGTGTTCAGCAGGAGAAGATAAAAGGTAGGGAGGAGGGACTTGGAGGAGGGGCGTTGGAAATGTGATAGGTGGAAAGAGGTCAAGGTGAGGGTGATAGGTCGGAGTAGGGTGGAGGCGGAGAGGTCAAGAGAAGACTGCAGGTCAGGAAGGCGGTGCCGGGGCTGGAGGGATCCGGCTGAGACAATGTGGGGGGAGGGGGGATGAAGAAACTGGTGAAGTCCAAGTTCATCCCCTGCGGTTGGAGTGTTCCCAGTCGGAAGATAAGACGCTCCTCCTCCGACCGTCGGGTTGTTGTGGTTTGGCGGTGGATGAGTCCAATGACCTGCATATCCTCGGTGGAGTGGGAGGGGGAGTTGAAGTGCTGTGCTACAGGGTGGTTGGGTTGGTTCGTCTGGGTGGCCCAGAGGTGCTCTCTGGATCGCTCCGCAAGTAGGCGGCCTGTTTCCCCAATATAGAGGAGGCCACACCGGCTGCAGCGGATGCAGTAGATGATGTGGGTGGAGGTGCAGGTGAAATAAAGTTTCAACATTAATACGGTTTAAACATGGAGAATGAGGTGACAAAGGGAACGGATATAAGAGCTTCCTTTTCACTCCCATAGCGGGAATGCCAGGATTTCGGCCAGGGTTGACGAATTCTGGCTTTCGGTTCTGGGAGTCTTAGATTCAATTCCCCACCATGTGGAAACAGGCCCTTCGGCCCAACCAGTGCACACCGACCCTCCGCAGGGTAACCCACCCAGACCCATTTCCCTCTGACTAATGCACCTGACATTAATTTAGCCTGGCCAATCCACCCTAACCTGCGCATCTTTGGACTGTGGGAGGAAACCGGAGCACCCGGAGGAAACCCACGCAGACACGGGGAGAATGTGCAAACTCCACACAGACAGTCGCCCGAGGCTGGAATCGAACCTGGGATCCTGGTGCTGTGAGGCAGCAGTGCTAACCACTGAGCCACCGTGTCACCTGTTAAGTCCTGAGGAGTCTCCCAGACCTATTTGAGGGGGAGGTCATGATGTCTTTCAATCAGCTGAGCCAGAAATAAGAATTGTCCAGTAAGGATCTCTTGTGTTATTTTCAGATTAGGGACGTCATGCAGAAAAAAGACCACCCTATTGGTTCATCCCTATAAGTCTGGTGTGGACAGCAGAGTGTTTCAGTCCAGAGGTGTTCTCTTGATCAGTCCCCTCTACTGGGAGACAGTGCCTCAAAAGATATTGAAGGGCTCTGCGGGGTCTGGGGTCAAGTGGAGATCTCGTCAGAGGTACAGGAGAACATTTGGGAGAGTGTGAGAAAGGTCTCAATCTGTAACAGAACGCAGGCTGTGCAACTGCAGGTTCTCCGCAGGGACTATTTGGCCCCAGAGTGAAATTTAACAAAAAGGAATGTCTCCAATGTGCCCCAAATGCAAAATACACATCCATACTCTCACCCAGTGGCTGTGCCACAAGCTCCTCAGGTATTGGGGCACTCCAGCAAATGTTTTGGAGGGGATCTTGGGAAGGTCGATCTGATATCTTGGGGCCTGTCGAATCTGCCCTCCGTAGATATGCCTGGGAAGAAACAGCTAAAGATTCCTACATACCGTGCGAGGCAGAACATTCTGGATCTCGGGCCTATCAGGATGGCGCAGGTCAGTTATGGAACGTGTCCCCATTGTGAGAAACAGAACTCACTCACAAACCAATCAGCCTGAGACAAAGCCTTGGAAACAAGAACAATTTATTACAGCCTTGCAAGTACCGGACGCTTCTGCAATCACGCAGAAATGCACGCGAAAACAGAGCCTGTTAGCTTTCTTATTTAGTTTACAAGTTACGGAATCACACCTCCCTTTTCCCATCCTATCATAAGCCGATTACCTCACTTGGTAGTTATTTTCTTATCTGGCCATCCTGCTGTCCTCGTCTGCATTCTTTGTTCCTTGTTTATTCCAGCTTGTTCTTTTATCCAGTTTCTCTTATCCGACTATAAGCTTTATTGTGAAATGGCCCTGCTGCTGCTTTTTGTGGTCAGCTACAACACTTTGAAGTTATTTCATAGCTTAAAACTATTTTCTTTAAAAGACCCTCTATATTCATTGAAATTTTAACCTTAAGTATGCTACATGCTACAAGAATTCCAGGACCGTTTGTATAATGTTCCCCTTCCCCTCCCCCCACAACGCCCCCCTCACCCATCTGCAAAAACAACATTTCTAATCTCCCACGCCATAGACTTCCTTACAAGTATGGTGCACCAGAAAACGGAACTTTTTAAAGAGGTCGTGGAAGTCCTTTCTGAATTATATAGAAGCAGACTTGTTGGTCATATTGTTTAGGGCCTTTACATAGCCAGGAGGAATAGGTCTGGTAGGCCGGGTGTCTGAGGGACAGAATCCCAAATAAATATGGCAATGATAACTGATGCTCCTGATGATGGGGAGCTTTGGTGGGGTTGCGCTGAGCACTGTAATTTAATTTAATTTATTTTGTTTAATTATTTATTGAATTGTAGTATGGCTAGGTTTCTTTGATCTGTTTTGTAAAGCAGAATGGTAATTAGTTTATTGTTATTGTTACATTGGAAGGTTTGTTATACTATTTGATTGTAATTTTATAGCTTTTGTAAAAAATCTTCAATAAATAAAAAGTGAAACAGCCTCTGCTCAGAAGGAACCGAACTCAGTTGAAACACCGCAATTCCAGGGACACGGATTTCGAGGGAATCTTCAGTTTGCCCAAGTCTTCTGTTTCCACTCGATCCACAGCAGAGTGGTCACAGACTCAGAGCTGCAGGGTGGTGTTTCGGGGGGGGGGGGGGCGGGGAGAATGGGGTCCCGCTGACGAGCTGACGGCACACTGCAGACTCTGCAAACCCAAGGTTGCAAGTGGCTGCAGAGCAGAGAGCGTTTTAACACCCAAGTTCCCACTTTGCAAAGACCCTGCAAAACTTCACACCATCACCTCTGCGTCACACTGTCTTGATGTGGATGGGCCGTGCTAAATTGTCCCATAGTGTCCAGGGATGTGCAGGTTAGGGTGGATTGGCAATGCTAACTTGTCCCATAGTGCCCAGGGATGTGCAGGTTAG
>NW_025197690.1:0-1243 GCF_004010195.1 Chiloscyllium plagiosum
GGTGACCGTGTGTAACCCCGTGCCCCTGGGTGATCGTGTGTAACCCCGTGCCCCTGGGTGACCGTGTGTAACCCCGTGCCCCTGGGTGACCCTGTGTAACCCCGTGCCCCTGGGTGACCGTGTGTAACCCCGTGTCCCTGGGTTACTGTGTGTAATCCCGTGCCCCTGGGTGAGGGGGAGTAACCCCGTGCCCCTGGGTGAGGGGGAGTAACCCCGTGCCCCTGGGTGACCGTGTGTAACCCCGTGTCCCTGGGTGACCCTGTGTAACCTCGTGCCCCTGGGTGACCCTGTGTAACCCCGTGCCCCTGGGTGAGGGAGTGTAACCCAGTGTCCCTGGGTGCCCGTGTGTAACCCCGTATCCCTGGGTAACCCTGTGTAACCCCGTGCCCCTGGGTGACCGTGTGTAACCCCGTGTCCCTGGGTGACCGTGTGTAACCCCGTGTCCCTGGGTGACCGTGTGTAACCCCGTGCCCCTGGGTGACCCTGTTTAACCCCGTGTCCCTGGGTGACCCTGTTTAACCCCGTGTCCCTGGGTGACCCTGTGTAACCCCGTGTCCCTGGGTGACCCTGTGTAACCCCGTGCCCCTGGGTGACCGTGTGTAAACCCGTGTCCCTGGGTGACCGTGTGTAACCCCGTGTCCCTGGGTGACCCTGTGTAACCCCGTGCCCCTGGGTGACCCTGTGTAACCCTGTGCCCCTGGGTGACCCTGTGTAACCCCGTGTCCCTGGGTGACCCTGTGTAACCCCGTGTCCCTGGGTGACCCTGTGTAACCCCGTGTCCCTGGGTGACCCTGTGTAACCCCGTGTCCCTGGGTGACCCTGTGTAACCCCGTGTCCCTGGGTGACCCTGTGTAACCCCGTGTCCCTGGGTGACCCTGTGTAACCCCGTGTCCCTGGGTGACCCTGTGTAACCCCGTGTCCCTGGGTGACCCTGTGTAACCCCGTGCCCCTGGGTGACCCTGTGTAACCCCGTGTCCCTGGGTGACCCTGTGTAACCCCGTGTCCCTGGGTGACCCTGTGTAACCCCGTGTCCCTGGGTGACCCTGTGTAACCCCGTGTCCCTGGGTGACCCTGTGTAACCCCGTGTCCCTGGGTGACCCTGTGTAACCCCGTGTCCCTGGGTGACCCTGTGTAACCCCGTGTCCCTGGGTGACCCTGTGTAACCCCGTGTCCCTGGGTGACCCTGTGTAACCCCGTGTCCCTGGGTGACCCTGTGTAACCCCGTGCCCCTGGGTGACCCTGT
>NW_025197690.1:2061-5236 GCF_004010195.1 Chiloscyllium plagiosum
GTGAGAGAGAGACTGCGCGTGTGTGTGTGTGAGTGTGAGTGAGAGAGAGAGACTGTGTGTGTGTGTGTGTGTGTATAAGTGTGTGAGAGTGAGTGTGTGCGCACACAGGGGTTTAGTTTGAAACTAGCAGCCTTAAATGTGTCATTGAGGAACAGCTGTACAGACTGATGGTGCTGAGCAGCATTTCCCTGTCAGCCAGCCCACCGGGCAATAATCACTTTCCCCACTGACGGACATATATCAGATGGTTTACAAGATCTGTCTGTGGGATCTGTCATCAAACATTACTCCCATTTGCAGCAAGTGTCTCTCTCATTCCAGAACACACCAGGGAAGTGTTGTCACAGGGGCCAGTCACAGCTCACACTCACTATTCCTCTCTGTCTTCCAGTCTCTCACACATACACACAATTGGACAGATCCCTCACACACTCACTCTCACCTTCACACCCTCGCACATGCACACACATCTCCTCTCTCGCACACTCTCCCACATGCACACACTCTCTCCCACTCCCATGCACACACACACTCTCCCTCTCTCACACACATCCCTGATATACACTCAGACGCAGAGTGTAACTGATCAGAGACACCGACAGGCACACAGCCATGCCAATGAAGCTGAGAGTGCAGCAGTTCTGAACAGCATGGCGACAGCGTCGGTTGGGTTTGCCCTCTGCAAGGCCGGGCAGCACAGTCCGACTGACTCACCTCAGTGGCAACGTTTTGGTTGGCGCCATTTTCCAGCAGGAACTTGACCACATCGAGGTGATTCTCCTGCGCAGCCATATAGAGTGGGGTGAATCCTTTCTGTGGGGACAGAGTCAGTATACCAACAGTCAGGGATTCCTGCATCCTGACCAGCTGAGAGGCCACCTCACGACCCGCAATCCATGACAATGGCGGCTGATTAAGGTGCTCCTGTTCCCACAGCATCTCCGAGGGGAAACCTTTTAAATTCAGCGTAGGCCAGCGCACAGACACGGGGTTAATGTCAACTCTGGCTGGGAGTGAATGGCTCATTTTTACAATGGCCCTGCAGCTGGAAGAGAGGATTGTTCAGGCTGAACACCATGCACTGGGTACAGATGGGTGGCTTGGGCTGGGTACAGTGGCAAACGCTTGACAGAGTCACTCGGTGTGATCAGGTTTGTGACTGACGCACAGACCAAGACCCAGGGACAAGTGTTGACCTTGCACCATCCAGGAAACCACCCCTGACCTCAGTACATCAGGGAAAGAGAACTCAACACAGTGTTACTGCGAGTTGGGAGGGGGGAAAAAAACGGGTGGGGAGGGCTCCGCTCGAATCTGTGACAGGTCTGTCAGTCTGGAGACAGTGAGGGCTGCAGATGCTGGAAAAGTGCAGCAGGTCAGGCAGCATCCGAGCAGCAGGAGAACTGACGTCTCTCAGTATGAGAGATAACCGCAGGGAAGGAGCTGGTCCTGACTCTGTTGGTATGTGTCTGCTCTGCCCAACGGGAGAGATTATCATCTCGGGGGGGGGGCGGAGTGGGAGGGAGCCCTGATCAGATCGGCTGCTTTCCTGAGGCAGTGGGGGACTGTGATCACAACTCTGTCATTCCCTCCAGTCCGAGGCAGAGGGAGTTGCACCCGGATAGAATCTGTCCTGCCTGGGTGTCCACACTCACAGACAGACAGATTGAGGGACTCTGCAAGGACAGCCAGCAACAGATGGCTGAGTCCCAGGCCCTGGGATGACCCAATGGACAATGTGGAGAGAGCGAGAACTACAGACCAGAGTGGTGCTGGAAAAGCACAGCAGGTCAGGCAGCATCAGAGGAGCAGGAGAATCGACATTTCGGGCATAAGCCCTTCATCAGGAATGAGGCTGGGAACCTTGGGGGTGGAGAGATAAATGGGAGGGGGTGTGAGGGCTGGGGAGAAGGGAGCTGGGAGTCCAATAGGTGGATGGAGGAAGGGGGGGAAGGTCATAGGTCGGAGAGGAGGGTGGAGCAGATCGGTGGGAAGGAAGATTGACAGGTAGGACTAGTCATGGGGACAGTGCTGAGCTGGAAAGCTGGAGCTGAGGTAAATTGGGGGGAGGGGAAATGAGGAAGCTGTTGAAGTCAACATTGATGCCCTGGGGTTGAAGTGTTTGCGGGGGAAGATGAGGCGTTCTTCCTCCAGGCATCTGGTGGTGAGGGAGCGGCGGTGAAGGAGGCCCAGGACCTCCATGTCCTCGACAGAGTGGGAGGGGGAGTTGAAATGTTGAAGGGATGAGATGTGGAGCAGAGGGGAACCCAGGCATTGCTTCCCACACTGAGAGAATGGGGATTCATGGGAAAGGACCTGGGAGGGGGGGGCAACTCCCAGTCAGACTGGCTGGGGCTGAATGGCCTCTCCCTGTGCATACTCCAGTCCATGAGGGAACCCCAACTCGGAGGGTGTGATGGGATGTTCCCATCCAGTCAATCTTCAGAGCACTTGGACGCTATCTCCCAGGGAGACAGGACAGGTCCCGCAATCTGTTCTCTCCAGTTCTCCTTGGGTGTGGGACTGCCCAGGTTTCCTGGAGCTGGGACAGCTGGGCAGATACCTGGGAAAACCCTGAACTCAGTGTGTCTCATCCCCAGTCAGAGTGCAGACAATGGAGGGAGGCACAGGAGGGGAGAGCGAGGGAGACAGGGGGTGAGGGGGAGGGAGATGGGCAGAGAGGGAGATGAGGACGGAGGGAGTGCAGGCCCATGTCCCCCCTGAAGCCTGGAGTCTGGCCCCATTCCTTTCACATACCCGCTCCTTACCTGAGACTGAGCGTTGATGTTTGCTCCATAGTGAACGAGTTCTTTGACGACCTGATCCTGTCCGGCCAGGGCTGCGATGTGCAGCGCTGTGTTCCCCTTCTGCAAGGAACAAGTGTAGACACACACTGTTATTCCCAGAAACAGCCAGGCCGGGATGCTGGGAACATGGGACACCCACCAACACTGAGGCTTCCCAAGCCTGGTCAACAGCAGGAGCTGTGAGCGACAGCACAGCTCAAAGGTGAAGCTCCCCAACCACAGATGACCCCAGGGATCAGCACATGGGCTCAATAACCAGTTCCCCCTCCGCCCGACACTCTATTCCCGGACAGCAGGGACTACAGGACAGCCAGTCACATCTTCCTGAGGAGTGCCCTTCACAAGAATAGGAAATGCTCTGATATACA
>NW_025197691.1:0-5237 GCF_004010195.1 Chiloscyllium plagiosum
CCCTTAACCTTAACCCTGACCCTGACCCCAACTCTCACCCTAACCTTAACCCTAACGCTGATCTTAATCCTGACCCCAACTCCCACCCTAACCCTTAACCTTGACCCTAACGCCGACCTTAACCCTGACCCCAACTCCCACCCCCCGTGGATAGTGAACAGAGTCGGGTCCCGGCAGACCCACCTGTGGTGCGGTGTTTTGGGAGGGCGATTCCGGTTCGACCCTGGGGAGGGAGAGAGTCTGGCCGAACCCAGAGAGAGAGAGAGAGAGAGAGAGACCCTCGGGAGCGCGCAGTTTATCCCTGACAGCAGAGCCTCAGGTGGCAGAGGGGGCAGTGGGGTTGGGTGCGTTGGCTACTCTCGCCCCTCCAGGTCAGGAGTCGGGAGGTCACGCTGTGCCCGTCTGGAACACCCGTCTGACCTCCGCACCCCCTGCTCACTGCAGGGGGGACATTGGGAAACCTTTGGAACGGGTTCCGGAAAGGGACATCTCGAGCTACAGGGAGAGACCGGGGCTGTTTCCCCCCCCCCCCACAGAGCGTGAGCAGGCTGACCTTACAAAACCACGAAGGGGGCGTGAATCGGTTAAATTGACCGCTGCAGACGGGGAAACGTTGACAGGGGGGGTCCGAGTAGGGATTACGGTGCGCTTAGCTTCGTGCGGACCGGGGTTTTGACTCTAAGAGCTGGCGGGTGTCGTGTTAAAATTGTACAGGTCATTGGTTCGGGCGCGTCTGTACGGCCACATTCCCCAAAAAGGGTACGGACGCTTTGGAGAGAAGGGGTTTACCTGGGGCTAGCTAGGTTAGGATTGTTTTCATTAGTTTAAAAAAAAGGAGATGGGGGAGGGCCGGGGGGGGTGGTGGGGGAACCTGATTGAGGTTCACGTGGAGGGTATGGACAGAGGTAAGCTTGTACCCGGGGTTTGGGGTCCAATAACGAGAGGCCCGCGCATTCGAGGTGAGAGGTTTAAGTGGGACACGCGGGGCAAGTAATTGACACGGAGGGTGGTGGGTGCCTGGAACGCGGCTCAGCTGGGTGGGGGTTTGGATGGGCTCAGGCTCCAGGGCTGGGAGCTTCCTTGGCGCCCTGAGGCCAGACTAGCTCCACGTAAGCCTTCACCCGCACTGTCGTCCGACAGGTTTAATTGGAAGCGCGCGAGCTTTCGGAGCGACGCTCCTTCGTCAGGTGGTGGGGGGGGGGGGTGGGCATCTCCAAATCATGCCTCCCGGTTCAGGCTGGTAAACCTCCTCTGCGCCCGCTCACACGCTTCCGGAACCGAGCGCAATATTCCAAGTGCGGCCTCACCAGGGCTCTGCAGAGCTGCAGGATAACCTCTTAAACTCAAACCCCCCCCCCAACCCCCGCAAACGAAAGCCCACACACCATACGCTTTCTTAAAAATTTGGGGAAAAAAACCCCACGTAAGCCGGCAGGATTAAGTTAGCCCGGAGCGGTCTTTCTGACGAGGGATAAGACGGTGCCATTTGCTGGGTCTGCTGCTCCGGAATTCTGATGGCTATCCCTCCGATCCCAACAACCCATCCCTCGGCTCCGGTTACGTTGTCCCCTCGTCAGGTCGTCCCAGTTCCCGAAAAGGAAACAGTGCCGATGTCCCATCAAATGGTGCCCCTTAAAAGCCAAGCGGTTACTTCCCTCTGGCTCAGCGGAGTTGTGGGCGGCGCTGAAGGATGTTGCGGGTGACAGAGGGACACGGATATAGCTGCAGAGCTGGGCGGAGAGGCGGCAAATGGAGTTTAATGCGGACACCAGCGTGAGGTGATTCACTTTGGAAGGAGTAACAGGAATGCAGAGTACTGCGCTCGTGGCCAGGTTCTTAGTAGCGTGCTAGCCATCACCATCTGAGGAATAGAGCTCTCACTGTCCACCCTATCCAGTTATCTTACACGTCTCAACTAAGCCACCTCTCGGCCGTCTTCTCTTGAACGGAAACAGGCCTCAAGTACCTCAGCTTTTCCTCATAAAGTGCTGCATTTTGGGAAAGCAAATCTTAGCAGGACTTATACACTTAATGGTGCGGTCCTGGGGAGTGTTCCTGAACAGAGAGACCTTGGAGTGCAGGTTCATAGCTCCTTGAAAGTGGAGTCGCAGGTAGGTAGGGTAGTGAAGGCAGCGTTTGGTATGCCTTCCTTTATTGGTCAGAGTATTGAGTACAGGGAGTTGGGAGGTCATGTTGCGGCTGTACATGACGTTGGGTAGGGCCACTGTTGGAATATTGCGTGCAATTCTGGTCTCCTTCCTATTGGAAAGATGTTGTGAAACTTGAAAGGGTTCGGAAAAGATTCACAAGGATGTTGCCAGGGTTGGAGGGTCTGAGCTACAGGGAGAGGCTGAACAGGCTGGGAATGAGCTGCCAGAGGAAGTGGTGGAGGCTGGTACAATTGCAACGTTTAAGAGGCATTTGGATGGGTATATGAATAGGAAGGGTTTGGAGGGATACGGGCCGGGCGCTGGCAGGTGGGACTAGATTGGGTTGGGAGATCTGGGACGGGTTGGGCCGAAGGGTCCGTTTCCGAGCTGCACGTCTCCATGGCTCTTGAGACCTTCCCTCCAACACCGGGCGACGTCCTGGCGAATCCGCTCTGCTCCCCTTTCCAACGCGTCCACGTCCTTCCTATAGCACGGCGGTCAGAAACTGTACGCAGTACTCCCAAGTGCGGCCACACCAGAGTTTTGTACGGCTGCAGTAGGACCCCACGGCTCCGAAACTCAAACCCCCCCCCCCCAATAAAAGCTGACACACCGTATGCCGTTTTAACAGCCCTGGGGGGCAACTTTGGTTAGCATCTTTACTCAGAGAGTGGGAAGGGTGTAGGAACCCCCTGCCAGCAATAGTAGCAGACTCGCCAACTTTAAGGGCATCTAAATGGGCATTGATGAAACGAATGGACAAGGATTAGTTAGATGGGCTTCGGATTGGTTCAACAGGTTGGCGCAACATCGAGGGCTGAAGGGCCTGGTACTGGTGCTGTTCTCCCTTACAACAGAAAAAACATGGGGTGGCGGGGGGGGGAATGTGGGAGGATATCCCCTGACCTGGCCACCCGCAACATGGCCACAGAGAGCCACGTCTGCATCAGAAACTACCCAGAATGCCTCAGCCTTGACCAAACAGGGCAAGGAGAGAGCAAACAGGAGAGGGCACGCTTCCCGGGACAGCCTGACGGGGAACGCCGCAAAGCACGCTCAGACTGACAGGCCGTGGGGACAGTGTCCCATAGTGCCCCAGGGATGTGTAGGTTAGGGGGGGTTGGCCATGGGACAGTGTCCCATAGTGCCCAGGGATGTGTAGGTTAGGGTGGGTTGGCCGTGGGGACAGTGTCTCATAGTGCCCAGGGGTGTGTAGGTTAGGGTGGGTTGGCCGTGGGGACAGTGTCTCATAGTGCCCAGGGGTGTGTAGGTTAGGGTGGGTTGGCCGTGGGGACAGTGTCCCATAGTGCCCAGGGATGTGTAGGTTCGGGTGGGTTGGCCGTGGGGACAGTGTCCCATAGTGCCCAGGGATGTGTAGGTTCGGGTGGGTTGGCCGTGGGGACAGTGTCCCATAGTGCCCAGGGATGTGTAGGTTAGTGTGGGTTGGCCGTGGGGACAGTGTCCCATAGTGCCCAGGGATGTGTAGGTTAGTGTGGGTTGGCCGTGGGGACAGTGTCCCATAGTGCCCAGGGATGTGTAGGTTATGGTGGGTTGGCCGTGGGGACAGTGTCCCATAGTGCCCAGGGATGTGTAGGTTATGGTGGGTTGGCCGTGGGGACAGTGTCCCATAGTGCCCAGGGATGTGTAGGTTATGGTGGGTTGGCCGTGGGGACAGTGTCCCATAGTGCCCAGGGGTGTGTAGGTTAGGGTGGGTTGGCCGTGGGGACGGTGTCCCATAGTGCCCAGGGATGTGTAGGTTAGGGTGGGTTGGCCGTGGGGACTGTGTCCCATAGTGCCCAGGGATGTGTAGGTTAGGGTGGGTTGGCCGTGGGGACTGTGTCCCATAGTGCCCAGGGATGTGTAGGTTAGGGTGGGTTGGCCGTGGGGACTGTGTCCCATAGTGCCCAGGGATGTGTAGGTTATGGTGGGTTGGCCGTGGGGACAGTGTCTCATAGTGCCCAGGGGTGTGTAGGTTAGGGTGGGTTGGCCGTGGGGACTGTGTCCCATAGTGCCCAGGGATGTGTAGGTTATGGTGGGTTGGCCGTGGGGACAGTGTCTCATAGTGCCCAGGGGTGTGTAGGTTAGGGTGGGTTGGCCGTGGGGACTGTGTCCCATAGTGCCCAGGGATGTGTAGGTTAGGGTGGGTTGGCCGTGGGGACAGTGTCCCATAGTGCCCAGGGATGTGTAGGTTAGGGTGGGTTGGCCGTGGGGACAGTGTCCCATAGTGCCCAGGGATGTGTAGGTTAGGGTGGGTTGGCCGTGGGGACAGTGTCCCATAGTGCCCAGGGATGTGTAGGTTAGGGTGGGTTGGCCGTGGGGACAGTGTCCCATAGTGCCCAGGGATGTGTAGGTTAGGGTGGGTTGGCCGTGGGGACAGTGTCCCATAGTGCCCCAGGGATGTGTAGGTCAGGGTGGGGTTGGCCCGTGGGGGACTCGATCGTACAAAGCCCGCATCCTGCACCTCGAGCTGACTCACTCGGCTGAACCTCCGGTGTGAACTCCGGGCTCTGCCGTTCGGCTTGTCTCCGCGTTCTGTCGACCTCCCTCTGCCAAGCACAGCCACCCTCCTCGGCACCATCGTCAAACCGTCCCCCCCCCGCCCCCCCACACACCGCCGGCTTCCTCGTTCAATCTCCCCACCCCCCGCCCCGAACGCAGGAGACGGAGGACGGGTTTACGAACTAAATGATCTTGTCTTTCGGGATTAAAATCCAAAGCGTAAACAATGAAGAGATAGAGAGAGAGAGAGACGCGCGAGTCGCACCCCTGTCGGCGTTTATACAGATTCGGCTGAAAGTCGGGCACAACGGTGCCTGGTGCAGAGGGAGCCGGGCGCCAGGCTGCGTCACTTGTGGCTGCCCTTGTTGACCCGGGATTGGTGGCAGCTCAGGCAGAGGATGTGGTCGTCCAAAGGATAGCAGCCATCTTCGTTGGCCTCAGACGAGAGCTGCTTGGAGCAGTCCTGCAAAGACCAGGAGCACGGGGTCAGGAGCAGGGCTACTGGGATCTCCCTGTGCCAGGGAGGGCTGGGCGGCGCAGAGGGAGGGTGGGCGCTGAGGGAGGGTCGGGGCTGAGGGAGGGTGGGCG
>NW_025197692.1:0-1002 GCF_004010195.1 Chiloscyllium plagiosum
CGGTCCCACTTAAGAATCCCAAAAACACGATCAGAGACATTATGAACCCTGGCACCTGGGCGGCAACACACCAACCGTGAGTATCTTCCTTCCCCACAGAACTTTCTATCTGTCCCCTAACTATGGAGTCCCCAATGAATACTGCTCTGCTCCTCTCCCCCCTTCCCTTCTAACCAGCAAGGATAGACACTGTGCCATAGCCCGGTGCCCCACTGATTTCCCCTGGTGAGTCGTCCCCCACAATAGTATTCAAAACGGTAAACTTATTGTTGAGGGGAATGGCCAGAGGGGATCTCTGCAGTGCCTGCCAGTTGCACTTCCGTCCCTTGACTGTAACCATTTTGCCTTTTACTTGTACCTGAGGAGTGACTACCTCCCTGTAACTCCCCTCAATAACCCTCTCTGCCACCCGAATGATCCAAAGTTCATATAGCTCAAGCTCCAGTTCCCTAACGCGGTTTTTGTGGAGCTGGATTTGGATGCACTTCCCGCAGATGTAGTCAGCAGGGACACTAGTCATGAGCCTCACCTCCCACATTCGGCAGGAGGAACATTCAAATGCCCTCACCTCCATTCCCACGAATCTAAATTCCCAAAGAGACTGTTGAAAAAAAACAAAGATTAAAAAAAAACCTCGTTATCTTACCAATCTTACATTACCCACACCTCAACCCACCTATCACACTCTCAGATACCTTGACTCCTACTATTTGTCTCTGTACCTCCTCGGCTCAAAAGCCTCATTCCAAATGAAGAGCTCTTGCCTGAAACGTCGATTCTCCTGCTTCTCGGGTGCTGCCTGCCCTGCTGTGCCTTTCCAAGTCCACAATCTCTACTCAGTGGCGAGGCAGTGGATTTGTGTTGGGGACTGAAGATAGAGGCCTCACTTTTGCACAATTCAATTGTAGGGAATGTCTGCTCCAACAGGACATGATATCAGAGAAGTCCGGACAGTGTTTGACCTCGAGCGAACGGGGATTTGATGGTGATCACATCCACCTG
>NW_025197692.1:2744-5238 GCF_004010195.1 Chiloscyllium plagiosum
TTTTTTATTCAATAGCGTACGAGAGGTCAATATAAGGATGGGGTTCCGTAGTACTTGAAGCATCAACACAGGTTCTTAAGGCCAAATGTAATAGAATTCTATGAGGAGGTAATGAGCAAGTGAGAAACAGTATATTCTGTGAATGTGATCAGCTTGAATTCGCAGCTGGTATTTGTCAAGGTGCAGTATCGGAAGCTGCGAAATAAGTGTCTATGGTGTCAGGGGCAAAGTACTGGCATGGCTTGAGTTTTGGCTGACTGGCTGAAAACAGTTGGGTGAAAGGGTCTTTTCCAGGATGGCAACGCGTGACGTGTGGGGTTCAGCAAGAGTCAGTTTTGGCACCACAACTATTCCCGTTATGCATGACTGATTGGGTCAAAGGACCTGAGAGTTTTGTTGATATTTTGCAGAATACACAACAACAGGTGGAAGGACAGATGGTTTTGAGGTAGTGGGCAGGCTGCAGAATGACATGGACTTGCTGAATGCTTGGATAAAAAATTGTTGCAGGTAGAACACTGTGTGGAAAAGAGTGAGGTCATGAAGTAATGGCATGATTAGAGGCATGGACCATTTTGTGACGGGGAACGGCTTCAGAGATCCCTCGGTTAAAGACACTTGAGAGATCTAGTTGAGGTTTCTCTTATGTTTAACATGCAGGTCCTGTTGGCCGTTCGGAGGGTAAATGCAATGTCGGCATTCATTCAGGCGAGTTAAAAACCAGCTACAGAGGTTTACAACTGACGCGATAAGAGTCTCTCGTCAGATGTATTTGGTTTATCTGGAATAGTTTTTACCCTCATGTCTCAGGGCAGATATATTATGAGTGGTGGATAGGAGGTTTTCAATGGCTGACACAATGGTAGCACTGCTGTCTTCCAGCCTAAGCAACGCTGGTTCAATTTCTTCATCGGGCGACTGTCTGTAGTTTGCACGTTCTTTCCATGTCTACGTGAGTTTCCTCCACAGAAGAAAAATACGTTGTTGACGTCATTTGGCCATGGGAAATGCAGAGTTACAGGAATCGGGTAGAGGTGTGAGCTTATGTGCAATGATCTTCGTATGTTTCATGGGTTCTTCTTGGGCTGATTTGCCTTTTCGCACATTGTCAGGATTCTATTAGAACAACGTTGATCACAGGGATGAAGGACT
Organism: Chiloscyllium plagiosum; assembly: GCF_004010195.1. Classification (NCBI taxonomy): domain Eukaryota; kingdom Metazoa; phylum Chordata; class Chondrichthyes; order Orectolobiformes; family Hemiscylliidae; genus Chiloscyllium; species Chiloscyllium plagiosum. Next base: position 3,897 of record NW_025197692.1, read on the forward strand.
TGTCGTCTAAGAATTTTTTTTTTTAAAAAAAATCACAGTTTCCATGTAAACATGCGATATCAAGTCAATCTCTTGAACAATATAAGGAGTAGAGGGGCATTCTTCAAAGGAAATCATGAAGGCAAAGCGAGAATATTAGATAGCCTTAGCACATAATTTAAGAATAAAGTAAAGATATTTTATAAGTATATTCAGAGCTAGAGAACAAATCGTATCCCAGAATGATGCAAGAACTCACATTTGTCTTGTACCTCAGCAGATGGGAGAGATACTAAATGTTCATTTCACATTAGTGAAGGAAATGGAGGCTACAAACATTGATGTTTTGAAAGTAGTTCACATTGAAAAAAGGAAGTTCCGGAAGACTTGGAAAATATAAAGTTGGATATTTCTCTGGGATCTGATCTCGGGCAGCAAGGGCTTTTTGGGAAAAAGGGAAATAAACTGTTAGGCCCTTGGTAGAAATATTTTGCATCATCTATTACTGCGAGTGATGTGCCCAATAAATAGGGCGTAGTTTTGTTGAGGAAGGGATGAATGGAGAAAACGAAAATGATATACCTGTGAGGCTTGCTAAGGTCGTGGGTAAGTTGTTGGTAGTAATTCTGAGCAATCAGATTTATAAGTATTTTGACAGACGAGTAAGGAATAGGGCTAATCAGTTTGGTTTTGTGCGAGGAAATTTCTGTCTCACAAACATGGTTGGGTTTTTTGAGGACGTAACAAAGAATATTGATGAGGACTAAGTGGTAGGCATTGTTCAGTTGGAATTTAATAAATCCTTTTAAAAGGTTCCACAAGATTTATTAAATTTTAACATATAATTCAACGTAAGCTTTACAATTCGAGATAAAATTAGTTTAATGGTAGAAGGCATTAACGGTGGTGGAAGGTAGTGTTCTGACTGGAGGACTGTTACCAGCTGTGTTCCACAGGGTTCAATGCTGAGCCCACTTTCGTTTTTCATTCAGACAAATGATTTAGATATAAATGTAGAAAGCATGGTCAGTGAGTTTGCAGATGAGATCAAGATTGGTAGTCGAGTGGACAGTACAAAGGGTTGTGTCAGATTGTAACAGTAGATTTTCAGTAAAAAATACTGAAGTAATTTATTTGATTTATTTGATTTCATCTTGGTAATCAAATGCTGGACCCGGCAGCTCGAACGAAATCAGAAGCACTGTGGTCAAAGCAAACGTTCACAGTTGAGGAAATACACAGGAATCAGGGTGATGTTACTGAGCAATTGCCTGTGTGTGATAACATCACCCACAAGAATACACAGCATTTGGGTTTGCGCAAACAGGTAATCTCGACAAAGAATGTGAATATCTGTGGAGAA
>NW_025197693.1:0-1215 GCF_004010195.1 Chiloscyllium plagiosum
AATGCAAAATATCGACAACCACGATCACAGTAATCATAGAACAGGATGCTTGCAAGCAGCAATAAGTATACTAGCAGAGGAAATGTTAGAAAGAACAGCAATGTACAATATCTGTACTCAGCGAACAGTGACGGATATGTGGGAACTGAGAATGAGCTGAATCATTCAGTTCGATGTCCTCAGAGGCTGTGGAGATCCCTTGAATGAGAATGTTGAAAAATGAGATTGATCGATTTCTACTAAACATCAAAGACTCGGGGGACAGTACAGGATATTGCTGAAATGTTTGTTTCAATAGCATTTTAGCTTAACATCGGTACAGGCGCCCAGATCCAACCGGAAATGGGGATGGGAATGAGTGCGCAGAGTTCCTCTCTGGCTCCAGTGATGCAATAGGCGAGCGTGCTGTCTTTCTAGGATGGCACAGAGGCGCAAGAAATTCCTCGGTTGAGTAAGCTCCTGCTCAAGGGAATGGTTGTCCCCGTTTATACTATCATAGCGATTTCTGGTGCATTTTTCTAAGACAGCTGAGTGGCACAAGTGGAGCGTGTTGAGCCCTTAACTTTGCAGTGCTGGGTTTAAAAGATGATTTTGCTATTTGGATCGGTGTTTCCGACACTGGCGGTGGCAGCTGCATTTGCTTGTATTAGCTCAGTATCAGTTTCTTCCACACAGTCAAGACTTCAACCTGGAGAAGGTGGTGTTGGCGGTGATATTTTAAACTCGTCATCCTTGGCGACTGGGACACGGAAACGGTGATGTTTACGTTCGACGAACAAAACCTGAAATGCAAGCCTGACCTCAGGAACAGAGATAATAACTTTAATTTCCTGCAATCCCATTCCCTCATGTCCCTTATGCAGGGGATTCTATCATCTTCACCCAGTCCTACCTACGAGAGACTCCATGACCAGAAAGAAACATGAGCTGACCCTTAATTCAGGAATCCCCATCATGTGGGCAAACAGTCTAGTCGGCCCTGTCAGTCCACACATCCATCCGAAGCGCATCCCACCAGACCCCGCTGTATTCCCTGTCACATCAGCCTGCATTTCCTGCTGTTGATCCCTGTAACTGGCACATCTTTGGTCAGAGGGAGAAATAAAAATACAAACACGCAGACAATGTGCAGACTGCCCACAGACAGATACCCGAGGCTGGGATCGCACACGGGTTTGTGGTGCAGCCAGACAGCAACGAACAAGGGGCGAAAAA
>NW_025197693.1:1331-5238 GCF_004010195.1 Chiloscyllium plagiosum
CCATCAGGTGTTCGATTATGCTGTCAATGCTGTTGTTAATCCCAACCAGCTATTTGTTCCATAGCTGAAAATGTGTTGCTGGAAAAGCGCAGCAGGTCAGGCAGATTCCAAGGAACAGGAGAATCGACGTTTCGGGCATAAGCGCTTCTTCCCCCATTTTTCTGAAGAAGGGCATATGCCCGAAACCTCGATTCTACTGTTCCTTGGATGCTGCCTGACCTGCTGCACTTTTCCAGCCACACATTTTCAGCTCTGATCTCCAGCATCTGCAGTCCTCATTTTCTCCTCAAATATTTGTTCCGTAGCCTCAATCGTAGAGTCATACAGCATGAAGGCATACAGGCCCGTCAGTCCAACCAATCCATGCTGAACATACAGCCAAACTAGTCTGGTCCCATCTGCCTCCTCCTGTACCCGCTGAGTGGCTATATTGCCCTTGAAGTTTTATTATTGTGTTGCTAATCCAAAAAGCAAGGTAATATTTTGGGGACAAAGAGTTCAGGTCCTGGCATGACAGATGGTGGAGTTTGAATTCAATAAGCACCTGGAATTGAAGAGTCTCGTGATGACCTGAATCAGTTGTGTGGAAACTCCCATCTAGTTCACTCATGCCAATTCGGGAAGCAAACTGTCATATTCATCTGCTCTGTCCCACAGGAGACTCCAGATGGATAATACCGTGGTTGACTCTTAAATGTCCTCTGGGAAATAACTGATGTACCAGACATGAATAAATTTATTTTAAAAATCTCACTTTACCATTCATGTTTGGAATCTACTGTCCATGAAATGTTGCAAATTTACCCCCATCCATCACTTCCTCAGCAAGTTAATTGAACACGCAAAACACCTTCCCGAAAAGAATGATTTTTTAAAAAAATATCTCTCTTTTCATCTTAAACATATGCCCTCTCGCCTTGAAATCCCATCCTGGCAAAAGGCAGCTATCGTTAACTCTAACTTGCCTCTCAATAATACATAAACTTCTGTCAGGTCGCCGTTCAAATCCCTAAGCTAGAGTGAAAACAGTCTCAACTAGGAGACAGTGAGAACCGCAGATGAGAGATCAGAGTCGAGAGTGTTGTGCTGGGAAAGCACAGCAGGTCAGGCAGCATTTGAGGAGCAGGAGAATCGACGTTTCGGGGAAGAGCCTGATGAGAGACACTTGAGCGAAATAATTATTCTCCTGCTCCTGGGATGCTGCCTTACCTGTTGTGGCTGTTCAGCACCCCAATCTTGAATCTGAAAATAGACTCAGCCTATCCAGCCTTTCATTATAACTCAAACCTTCCACACACGGCAACATGCGTGCATACTTTTCTGAACCTGCTCCAGCTGAATAATACCATTCCTACAACTGGGCGATCGGAAATGGACATAATACTGCAGAAGAGGCCTCATCAATGTCCTGCAAAGCATCAACATAACGTCCCGACTCCTGCACGAAGGACTGAACAATGAAGGGAAGTATGTTAAATGCCTTTGAACCACCTTGTCTGTCGGTGATACAAACTACAAGGAATTATGCAGCTGCACCCCTAGCTTCCGTGTTCTCCAATACGACGCAACTTATTGTTGTACCAAAATGCAATACCTTCCATTTATCCAGATTGAACTCCATGTGACATTTTTCAGTCCAACGACTCATTGGATTAAGCTCCTTTTGAAACTTCGATAATCTTCCTCGCTGTCTCCAATTCTGGCGTCGCCTGCAAACCTACGCAGCATGCCTGCAGTGAGTTCCACCGTTTTCTCATACAGATCAATGATTCATATTTACGGGTAGTGTCCGTGATTTATCAGTGTGCAGATCATACAACAGTTAGTCATGCAATTAACAATGAGAAAGAAAGCCGCGGACTGCAGGGAGATATTAAACAATTGGAAATGAAAATGGTGAAAGCAATTCATTCCAGGCATGTTGGTGATCAGTGAAGCAAGTTCAAACTTCAACCCAGCCGCCCACGCTCCAGTTGTGGCACTCAGCTGTCTCAACAAGATGCACTGTAGATTGCTATAAACGGGAAAAAAAATACCCTTCTGCCCCGCCTTTGACCAGGAGCACTCCCAATCTCGGAATTGCTTGCACCTCTAAATCGTCATAGAAATGCTGTGCATTCACCGGATGTGTCACTGGAGTCCTCGAGTATCTGTGCGACCTCATTCCCATCCCGACTTCCAGTTGGATCTTCGCGACTGCGCCACTCAATTCCTCTGATTCTGGGGCTGGGAATTGGGACTATGTGGCAGCAGTGGTTACTACCTTGTGTGGGGAAACTGGAGAAGGAGCCGATGTTAAACTGCATTACTATTGAAGCATACATTTCAACAACACCTGCACTGTCCCCGGAGTTTTTGATGTTTTGGAGAAATCTATTTATCTCAGCCTTCAGCATATTAATAATGGAATCACCGCAGCCTCTGGGTGAACCGATATTAAACGGCCAGCCCATTCTGAGTTCCCACATATCTGCCACTGTTCGCTCATCACTGATATTGTGCATTTGGTTCATTGCCGAACATTTCCTATGATACTGTACTTATTGCACACTGTTCGCGTGTGTGTTTGTGGGATGCCATGATCCTATAGTAGTTAGTACTCTGCGTTGTGGCCGCAGCAACCTCGGTTCGAATCCGAGTCACGGCAGTAATTGTTCTATCTGTCCCAGTTTTCGTGAAACACACAGGAAAGAGTTGTTTTAGCATGGTAATTATCTCCAAGGTGATGATCTTTTCCCTTCAAATTCTGCTCGCTCACATCTCTGTGTTTCATATGTCAGAATTCAAATCCACCAGTTCTCAGCGATTTCTCTCCCTCCTATGATCACTAACTGAACGTTCCGTCCACACCCCCATTTCATTAATTTAGAGATGCCGGTGTTGGACTATGGTGTGCAAAGTTAAAATCACACTACACTGCCTTGTATGGAAGTATGTTAAATGCCTTTGAACCATCTTGTCTGTAGGTGTTGCAAACTATAAGGAATTATGCATCTGCACCCCTAGCTTCTGTGTTCTCCAACACTCCGCAACTTGTTGTTGTACCAAAATGCAATACCTTCCATTTATCCAGATTGAACTCCATGTTACATTTTTCAGTACAACGACTCATTGGATTAAGATCCTTTTGAAACTTACATCATCTTCCTCACTGTCTCCAATTCTGGCGTCGCCTGCAAACCTATGCAGCATGCCTGCAGTGAGTTCGACTGTTTTCTCATATAGATCAATGATTCATATTTCCGTGTAGTGGCCATGATTTAGCAGTGTGCAGATCATACAACGGTTAGTCATGCAATTAACCATGAGGAAGAAAGCCTGTAGGGAGATGTTAAACAATTGGAAATGAAAATGGTGAAAGCAATTCATTCCAGGCAAGTTGGTGACAGTGAAGCAAGTTCAAACTTCAAACAGCCGCCCACGCTCCAGTTGTGGCACTCAGCTGTCTCAGCAAGATGCACTGTAGATAGCTATAAACGGGAAAAAAAATCCCTTCTGCCCCGCCTTTGACCAGGAGCACTCCCAACCTCGGAATTACTTGTGCCTCCAAACCGTCATAGAAATGCCGTGCTTCACCGGATGTGTCACTAGAGTGTTCGAGTATCTGTGCGACCTCATTCCCATCCCGACTTCCAGTTGGATCTTCGCGACTGCGCCACTCAATTCCTCTGATTCTGGGGCTGGGAATTGGGACTATGTGGCAGCAGTGGTTTCTGGCTTGTGTGGGGAAACTGGTGAAGTAGCCGATGTTAAACTGCATTACTATTGAAGCATACATTTCAACAAAACTTGCACTGTCCCCGGATTTTTTGATGTTTTGGAGAAATCTATTTATCTCAGCCTTCAGCATATTAATGATGGAATCACCACAGCCACTAGGGGAACCGATAATAAACGGCCAGCCCAT
>NW_025197694.1:0-589 GCF_004010195.1 Chiloscyllium plagiosum
AGGCATGATCTCACTCTCACTCACACACACACAGTCATAGTCTCACTCTTTCTCACACACACAGAGACATGGTCTCTCTCTCTCTCATACACACATACACACACACGGAGGCATGGTCTCACTCACACATACACACAGGCATAATCTCATTCACACACACACGGAGGCATGGTCTCACTCATACACACAGGCATAATCTCATTCACACACACACAGAGGCATGGTCTCACTCTCTCTCTCACACACACACGCAGGCATGGTCGCACTCACACACACACACACACACAGAGGCATGGTCTCACTCTCACACACACAGAGGCATGGTCTCACTCTCACACACACAGGGGCATGGTCTCACACTCTCTCACACACATACAGAGGCATGGTCTCACTCTCTCTCACACACACACAGGCATGGTCTCACTAACACACACACACACATATAGTGGCATGGTCTCACACTCTCTCACACACATACAGAGGCATGGTCTCACTCTCTCTCACACACACACAGGCATGGTCTCACTAACACACACACACACATATAGTGGCATGGTCTCACACTCTCTCACACACATACAGAGGCATG
>NW_025197694.1:1519-5239 GCF_004010195.1 Chiloscyllium plagiosum
CACAGGCATGGTCTCACTCTCACACCCAAGAGATCCTCAGCAAATATCCCCCTCTCCATTTCCAGCCCTGTGTGTGTGTCTCAGGAAGCCTACCTACAGTCAGGCTCTGAGACGCTAATGTGGGAGAAATCTTCAATGTTTTCAAACTGCACTGACACAACTAGTAAGGCTTCAAAAAAATTGTAGCAACTGGGGAAGATGACACTTTGTTGCCCCAGAATTAACATCTCAGTGGGCAGCAAGATCCCACAAGGCTCCTGTCCTGGAAAATAACATGTCAATCAGACAGAGCCCTCCCCGGGGAGCAGACTGACAGACGATGCAACGTGTCAGAGAGGTCAGGGGTGGAGTCCACTAAACCCTCACCCAGAATAATTGTGCGCAAGGAATTGGTCAGATTTATTCTCAAACCCTTTTCTCTCGCAGTATGGAGAGTGAGCAGCCCGTCAGAGAGGTCAGGGGTGGAGTCCACTAAACCCTCACCCAGAATAATTGTGCGCAAGGAATTAGTCAGATTTATTCTCAAACCCTTTTCTCTCGCAGTATGGAGAGTGAGCAGCCCTCCCTGTCCGGTTGAGACAGAATGTGTTTGTGTGTGTGTATGTGTGTGTCTGTGTGCGTGTGTGTGTGTTTAATAATGTTTCCAGCCTCTGGTTAATTGCTTTCTTATAATTTGTTTGTATTTTGTTGCTGCTGTGATGTTATGAAATGCATTCGGGATGGGGGAAGGGAGTGGTGGGATTGCGTTTAAACTGGGATCTTGCGGTGTAATTTTGCATCACACTGCTCTCGCTACCGCGGCACCCCACCAACTCATCTCTTCTCTCTTTTATCCCAGGAACTTTTGTTGGGAAAGCAGGAAAATGAAGATTCAAAATGCTTGGAGACCAGGAAAGAAAGAGGCGGGGGGAGCACAAGCCTGAGGCCTGTTGTCCAGGCTGCAGCCCGTGGCACCCAGGTAAGTGGGGGTCTGTTAATTCCCCCGAGATTTCATCTCCTCTGGGGATGGCGGCTGGGGTGTGGGAGGCTGGTTTGTCGGGGTCTCTGGTTAACTTGGACCAGTCAGATCATGGCCTTGTCGGTTTTAAAACGGGTTTGAAGCCTGGGGTTAAATTAACCGGGGCATTGGTGACACAAACAGGTGAAAGCCCCAGGATCTGTGAGACGGGACTCCCTCAGGAGGGAATTGCAACCCAAAATATCTGACCCTCCGGAAAGAATTGTCACACTGTCAGTGGAAAGTGGGTCAGAGAGAGGGCAGGATGATCGAATTCGACACGGAGAGAAAGAGAGTGAGAGAAAGAAATGGAAAATGGTGAGAGCAAGAGAAACAGGAGAGAGAGAGAGAGAGAGAGAGAGGCAGTGTGAGATTGTGAAATAGCTGCAATATTTGATTCTGGGGTGACAGGAAATAATTAAAGTGGAAATAAAAATGATCAGATTATTGAGATTTTGCAGCACTGTAACTTGTGGGATCTTGCTGTGCGTCAATTGCCCTAATGCCATCGTTGCAGGCAGTGAGTGGTTTAATCAGCTAATCCGACATTTCAAAAACTTTTCAACATGAAAACTCAACTCATCACCCGACGTGTTTGTGTTTGGATGTTGCTGAGAAATTGTCTCAGCAGGGAAAACCTGGGATTTAGCTGTGTTATCTCACTGTGAAATATTTTCTTGCTTAGCCTTCCAACTAATGCTGCCTCTTTCCTCCCAAAGGGATCTTCCTGGCCAGTTGAGGATTTGAAAAGAGTGTGTTTGGGAGCAGGGAACCTTCAAACAACAGCTTTCTCCAGGGGGAACGCAGTCCTGAGGCTTGTTGGGCCCACGTGAGTTTTGTCTGTGTATTACCCCGAGGTTTAATCTCCTCTCTCTGGGGAGGGGGCTGACTTTTACCGGCAGCTCTGGTTAACCGGGTCCTGTCGGATTGCGACCTTGTCGTTTTTGAACAGGTTTGAAGCCTGCGGCTCAGGTAAGTGGGGCCTTGGGATTTGACACAAATACGTCAACTCTTAACCAGTATCACCCACGATGTGTGTGGGGTTATATTGCTGATTGTGGGACCTTGTTGTGTGTACGTGTTTAATAATGTTTCAAGCCTCAGGTCAACTGCTCTGCGGTGATGTCTGTGTATTTCAATGTCGCTGTGATGGTCAGCAATTCATTAATTCTGCAATAATTAAACTGAACCAGTTTCAAAGGGTCCCGTGGGATATTGGGGAAGGCAGAGAGCTGTGGGATCTTGCTGTTCTTTTGGAGCGACTGTTGTAATTTATTTCAAATTGATTTGTTTTTATTTCTCAGTGTGTTTCCCCACCCCCCGCTCCCCCTAACCCTGGGGGTGAGGAGGAGATTGGATCCAGGGGCTGAAACTCGGGACGATGCAGAGCCAGAGAGAATTGAATCACTTCAGCCGCGAGGAAGCATCAGACACACAGAGAGAGAATAATCAGAAACTGTCCTGTCTCCTTGTCGTTTATTTACACACACACATTGGGGAAAATAATGGTGGTGTTCAGGCTGTCTCTGGGATTTTTACCACAAGGGGGTATGTTGTGGTCTGGACTAGGGGAGACAAATGGGGGAAAAGATGGAGGAGAAGCTGCTGCACAGTCTGATTCCACAGATGTCACTGTCTCCCTCTCTCACTCCAGCTTCAGGGACAGAGAGAGAGGTGGAGGAAAATGGGGCTTTGAAGGGGGCGGGAGAGGCTGAGGGGGAAAGAGAGAGAGAGAGGAAGTAATGAAAGAGAGCACTGACTGTCCCGTTGGAAGGTTCATTGGTTTAAAATGGAGTTGAGGCCTGGCGTTAAAGGAACCGGTTCTTGGGATTGTGACACAAACTGGTTCCACCCCCAGGATCTGGGAGGAAGGACTCCTGGAGGAGGGAATCAATACTTTAACATCAGAAACTCTCTCCAAAGACCCATTCTAATGTTAGAGTCATGAGCCTAGGCCAGGGGGATAAAATGTGAGAAATCTGAGAGACAGAGAGAAAGATCTTCAAGATAGAGACAGCGAGAGGGGGGTGGGGGGAACGCAGAGGAAGAGATTTCAGAGATAGAGGGAGAGAGGGGAGGAACAGAGCCATCTCGAAGATGGAGAGAGTAAGAGGGGGAACAGAGAGAGGGAGGGAAGAGAGATCAGAGATTGAGACAGCGAGAACAGAGAGAGATCTCAGATGGAGAGAGCACAAGATGGAGATCAGAGAGTGCAGGGCACAGAGAAGGAAGGGGGGACTGTTTGGAATTTATTCAACAGGAGGATTGCTCCCTCTTGTCCGGGAGATAGAATCAAACACTTAACCAGCATCAGGGACACACACGATCAGTGTTTGGTTACACTGCTGCTCATGGGATCTTGCTGTGTGTGTTTCAAGCAAGCATCTGGTTAAAAGCTCGATGGTGATCTTTATGTTTCGATGATGGAGATGCCGGTGTTGGAATGGGATAACACCAGGTTATAGGGTAACAGGATTCTTCAAAAGATAGTGTTTCCAGGTAAACCTGTCGGGATATTAACCTGGGTTTGTGTGATGTTTTAACGTTATATGTCGATAAATATAGACACAGAGGGAGGGAAGGGAGGAGGAGCTTATGTGTTTTTTTTTGGTGGGGGGAGTTATGTCAGGGTCCTGCTGTATGTGGATGGAGAAAGAACGCTGCACTAAAAGAGATCCATTTTTAATCCGTTATTTAATCCCAATGCTGTCGGGGACAACATC
>NW_025197695.1:0-2560 GCF_004010195.1 Chiloscyllium plagiosum
CCCCCCGCCTAATGTCACAATTCTCCCTGCTCTACAACAATTGAAGGTGCTCTGGGAGAGGTTGGAGATTCCAGTCTCAGCATTCCACGCACATCTGTACCGTCAGAGAAGGAACTTGCCCTCATCGATCACATCACTAGTGGTCTTTTCCATCCCCATTTCCAGCTGGATCTTCGGGGTGCACCACTCACTATAGCCTCACACACCCATTCGCCTATTTATCTGGATGTAGGTTTGCTCACTGAGCTGGAATGTTCATTTCCTGACGTTTCTTCAACTAACGAGGTAACATCTTCATTGGGCCTTCCAGCGAAGGGCTGTTGCTGATTCCTGCTTTGTATTCATTCTTTTCTTTGTTCGAGGTGAAGAAAAACGTGTTTTTTTTCGTTCTTTGCTCTCTCTCTCTCTCTCTCTCCCTCCTGAGTCGTCTAACTCCTCTTGTTGATGACTGAATCAAAGAAGTGTTTCACCGGAGCTGCATGTGCCTCCGTTTCCTATTCCTCCCTGTTTAAACGTTGCTGTCATGAAGGAAATAAAATTGATACGAAGTCATTTGTAAGGAAGTCTAGTATTTCCTCATTTTCTGTTCCAACATGGCTTAGATTTCTGAGCGAAGATATAAGAGTGTGAGTCAAGCAGTTCATCTGAGGAAGTAGATATTTTCATTCCTGTTGCTGACCGAATAAGACGGCAAATGTGCCCTGTGTTGAAAAACTCGAAAATGTGAATTTGTGCAAATCATGATTAAGGATTTCTCGTTTTGATTCACAAAGGCTGCGAAACGGCAGACAACGTCCAAATCAGGCATTTCTTACTCTAGATTTGAATTCAGTTGACGGAGACCATACATCAGTATCAAGTGTTTGCTAAGACATCAGCAATTGAGAGTTCCCCTTCACACTGAACTGGGCCACCTTCGCATGTAAAACAAATGCGGTATGACTGGTACAGAAAGGATCAATGCCCGTTAATTGGCCTTACACAGCACAGCCATCGGAGGTGTACAATTCGACTTATATTTCGGAACAAGGAGGACAGAAACTTAGAAGACAAAGTGGTGCTGGACAAGCACAGCAAGTCGGAGCAGCAGGAGAATTGACGATTCTGGCTTAAGCCCTTCATCATCGCGAATACTCTTTCCACGGGGAGAAGGCAACATAACAACGTTTCACATAGTAATTAATCCGGAATAATTACATTCCTTTTTACCAAGGCAACAGATATGGATGAGCAAATTCAAAGACAGTTTTGCTTATGTGAACATCAAACACTGATGCTCTGTTCACGACAATCCAAAAGGCTACCGCCTGTAACAATGGAACAAGAATAATTCTGCCTCGTTTTGAACCGGGGATGTCCCGTGTCTTATGTGAATTTCCGTTGGGAAAATTTCCTCGGGAGCACCGAGGCGACAGAAAGCACGTAACTTCCCACTTAAACAGGATAGCCACAAGTACTGAAGACACCAGCGCATATTCAGGACAGCTGCAGAGACAAATTTGAAAAAAGAGGTTCATGCAGCAATTAGTTGGAATTGTATTCCTTTTCGCCATTAAAGTAGTGTTGGGCGACTAAATTCAAAACGAGGTTTGCTGAAGAGACTGCAATCAATCCCCATCCATCACAATCTGGAAGCCTGTCGCCCATAAGGAATGAACAGCAATGTTTCTGCCCGTCTCTGAACACGGCCACTTTCGCAGAAGCTGATACTTCTTCTCAAGAGAAAGCATCAGGGCTCGCCGACTGCTCTCTTATAAATACTTACCGTCCGTGGTGGAAAATTCCGTGCATATTCAGAACAAGGAATAATAGATATCGAATAAAATCGTAGACAACAATTAATTGGACTTGTATTCGCTTTCACAACAGCGGAGGAATGGGCTGGGACATTCAATGGAAAGTTTACTTGCAAGACCAGCAAGCAATAAGATCCACCCATGTTCAGAAACAAGCCTATCATTTTTTTGTGCTCGACAACTGGAAACAGGGATACTTCAGTTTGGAGGAGAACGTGATAACCGCTCCCCCACAGAAACACAGCGGGGGCAGTGCCCCGATTTAACTGCCCCCGCCCCCCCCCCACAACCCAAGCGGTAATTGTTTTTCTCACGAGCAATCGTGATTGCTGCGCTGGCATCATACCAAACTCGGTCACACATAGAGACCTTGCACCAATACATATGGTGGGGGCCGGGTTCAGACCCACGTTGGAAACCACATTGGATCCTAAAAGCAGGTAGAGTAAGCATTGCAGGGAGAATACTGTAGATTGGTGTTGAGAGTCACATCTGCCATAATCACAAGGTGGAACAGACGACTTGGACTGAAAGGCCTATGCGGCCTCCTCTACCTTCTGGTCTCTGGCTATCAGGTACGGAAGTAGACAGAAACAGAGTTATGTATTCAGTTCCAGGACCTCCCGTCAGAACTACTAAACATGTTGAGATGGGATATATCTGTAACAAATCTTGAGACTGTCAAAATGGCCATAGAGTAAATAATAAAAGAGAAGCTAAGGATAAAGTTGGAAGTCAGGAGATATTCAATAGAAAGGGAGGGG
>NW_025197695.1:3691-5241 GCF_004010195.1 Chiloscyllium plagiosum
CCTGGCAATGCCTCACCAACGCCCTGTGCAACCACAAGATGACGTACCAACTCCTATTCTAAACGGACTGAGCATCATAAACATCTCCTTTACCTCCCGATCGACATGTCATGCAAACTTCAAATAATTATGCGCCTGAACCACTTGGTATTCTATTGGACAACATCACCCAAATGCACACTATTAATTGTCTAAGTATTGATCATCGCATTTATCCTAATTAAACACAGCCTGCTGATCCTTCGTCGAGTCACATATTGATCTTTGTAATCTCAGACAACTTTCTTCACAGTCGACTCTGCCACCAATTTTGCTTGCATCTACAAAATTACTTCCCGTGCTTGGCATATTTTCATTTAAATAACTTATATAAAACGGACGAGCAGAAGTGGACCCAGCACCGATCCCTGTCACTGACTGTTGCGAACAATCCTCCATTCTGAAAAAGAATCAACCGTCACATTCCGTATCTGTCTCATGCTATTTTAACAATTTTATATCCAACTGGAAAGCTCACCCTGATTCACATGTGACATAATTGGAAGCATAAAACTACCATGTGGAACCTTGTTAAAGGAATTACCAATGTCCAAGTGAAAAATGTCTTACGGCTCTGCCCTCATAAATCTTCTCAATTATTTTCTCATAAATACAATCATGTTTCTGAGACTCAATTTCCCTCACCCAAAACCACGCTGAACATAATTTTTTTAAACTCAGAATGCGAAAAGGTCCTGCCTTTTAGAATCACTTCCGATAACTTACCCACCATCAAAGCTAGACTCACAGTCCTGTAGTTCACGGGTTTCTATGTGCAACCTTTCTTAAATAAATGCACAACATTGGGTAATCCTCAGGTATTTGGCACTTCACCTGTGGTTATGGATGATAGATTATTTCTAAAAGGGGCCCCATATTTTGCTCACAGCCTCCCACGAAGTCCTGGGATACACTAAGTCTGATTCCAGACAAATATCCAAACGTTTATTTTCAAATAAATCCAGATTTTCCTCTTTAGAATTGTGAATTGTTTTTAAAACATCAATTTGAGTTCTCAAACATCTAAAGTAAAAACTGCCAGAAAGTCATTTTGTATCTCTTTCACTGCGATTCCACACAAAGATAAGTATTTACACCATCAAAAGGCGTTAATTATTCTTTTGCTTGTAATGCCCTTGTAGAATCTCTTTTGATTATCGTGATTGAGCAAAGGTATCTCACATCAACTCTCAAATAACCTATATGTCAACATTAAGAGAATACTGAACGAAATCTCACAAATGTTTCAGCATTTCCGATTTTGGAAGCCTTTTCCGATTCAGAAAATATGCTATGTCTCTACTCTATGACCACGCACTGTTTCATAGAGTATTCAACATGCAAAATCGTTATACACTCTCCGCGATTGTCCAGGTCATTCTGCAGCCTTCCCCCTTCTAAGTACGAATTATCCGTCCCCGTATCATTGTCTCATCTGAAAACGTAATAATAACGCCCTCTATTCCTTTAACCAGATAATTCATGCATAACTTGAACAGTTATGGTTTCAA
>NW_025197696.1:0-2870 GCF_004010195.1 Chiloscyllium plagiosum
ACACCTGGAGGAAGAAAACGTCATCTACCGCCTGGGAAGCCTTCAACCACATGACATCTACATTTCCTCATCTCCCCTTCCCCCATTTCCCCTCACCCCATCTTATCTTAGATCCAACCGTTCAACCTGGCACCACCCTCTAGAACTGTCCCACCTGCCGATCTTCCTTCCCAATTATCCATTCCATCCTCTCACCATTATCCCCCACTTACATCTACCTATCTCCTTCCCAGCCACCTTTCCCACCCCCAGCTCGGCACACCCCTCCTCTCTCAACCCTCTTCCCCAACCCGTACATTCACAATACGCTGATTCTCCTGCTCCTTGGATGCTGCCTGACCTGCTGTGCATTTCCAGTGCCACACTTTAACGCAAGCTGGAAGAACAACACCTCATCTTCTACTTAGGGACTCTGCAACCCTCTGGCCTCAGTATTGTATTCAATAATTTTAGGTCCTGAACTCTCCAAAGTCCTAGCGCCCTAGCTCCCCACCCCACACACCAGGCCTTGTTATCACATAGCCTGCCATGACACACTACCTATGGTTAGCCACGAACAGTACCCATAAACAACTTTTCACCCTCCCCCAGCCAGATCGTTATCCACTCTTTTGTCCAACTCTCTTTGGACTGTACCCCCATCTATCATTTATTCCGTCACACGTACCTTGTGCATACAAACCAACATTTATTTTCAGTATCAGTTCTGAGGAAGGGTCAACGGATCCGAAATGTTAACTCTGACTTCTCTTCAAAGATGCTGCTACACCTGCTGAGCTTTTCCAGTGCCTTCTTGTTGTTTTGAGTGATTTACAGCATCCGCAGTTCTTTTGGTTCTAATTTACCCGGAATTTCTAATTCAGGTCAAGCAGCTGACACCGTGTGTTTATAAACCCTTCCAGTATACACTGACTCCATTTCTCTACCAGTCTCTCACACTCACTGGGTCGCCCCTCACAGTGACACTGCACCTACACAGCTCATGGCCACTTGTTGGCTTGCTGGACCCATCCCTCATTCACTCCCATTGGCTGGACAATCATGCCAATGGTCTCCTATTGGTCTTAATCTGCTGTCAATCACCAGGGCCCCATTGTGACGTGAGTGGTTAGTTCCTCCCAGGAGCACCAGAGGCTGAAGGGAGACCTCATAGAGGTTTATAAAATCATGAGGGGTATGGATAGCATAAATAGACAAGGTCTTTTCCCTGGGATGGTGGAATCCAGAACCAGAGGGCATAGGTTTAAGGTGAGAGGGGCAACTTTTTTCACACAGAGGTTAGTGCATAAATGGAATCTTCGGACAGAGGAAATGGTGGAGGCTGGTACGGTTTCACTATTTGAAAGACATATGGATTTTTTTGTCTCTGTGACTCTGACCTTGGATGAGTTTCATCATTCACAGTGAATGGGGCAGTATCACAGAGCACAGCCTACTGGGGCTGTACGCTCTGCCTCTGTAGATACTGCAAATCAGTCTAAATTCCCTTTTGTCCATAGCCCTCCAAATCTTTCCTGTAAAAGTGAAATTCAAAATCTGTTTTGACAATAACTACTCAATTTGCATCCAGTTGTCACTCAAACTGTTCCAGATGCTCAGAACCTACTGAGTTAAATAATCTTCACGTTTGCACTCTGCATTATTTGCCAATTACCTGAATGTAGTTACTAAATATTGTGGCAATGTTAATAATTTCTCTCTGTGCACATTAAATATCCTGGAAACAAATCTGCTCCTGGTCCAAATCACTACTTAACATTCTTTGCTCCAAGGAGAATTATCTAAGCTTCTGTTAACTTTCCATAAAAGAGAAACCCATCTTAATTTGAATTTATTAGTGTCATAGAGATGTACAGCAGAGAGACAGACCCATCGGTCCAACTTGTCCATACCGACCAGATATCCTAAATTAATCTCGTCTCACTTGCCAGCACTTGGCCCATATCCTTCTAAACATTTCCTAATCAAGTACCCATTTATGCCTTTTGAATATTGTAATTGTACCAGCCTCCACACTTTTTCTGGCAGCTCATTCAATACACGTACCACGTTCAGCTTGAAAACATTGCCCCTTAGATCCCTTTTAAATAATTTCCCGCCCACCTTTAGCCTGTGTCCTCCCGTTTCAGACTCACCGAACCTGGGAAAAAGACCCTGGGAGTTCACTCGATCCATGCCCCTCACAATTTTATCAACTTCTAAGGCCATCTCTCAGCATCCGACACTCCAGGGAAAGCATCTCCAGACTACTCAGCCTCTCCCTATATCTCAAAGCCTTCAAACCTACAACATATTTTCAGAACTCTTTCAAGTTTCACAATATCATTCCGATAGTAGGGAAACCAGGATTGAAATCACAATTTCAGAAGTGGCTGAATCAATGAGCCTCAAAATGACGTCACAACTCCTGTACTCAATGCACTGACCAATAAAGACAAGTACACCTTCTTCACTACCCTGCCTATCCATGACTCCACTTTCAAAGAACTATGAACCTGCACTCCAAGGTCTCTGTGAAGCAACTGTCCCCAGGGCCTTACCATTAAGTTTCTAAGTTCCGCCCAGTTTGCTTTGCCAAAATGGAGTACCTCATAGAACATAGAACATAGAACATAGAAGAATACAGCGCAATACAGGCCCTTCGGCCTTTGATGTTGCGCCGATCCAAGCCCACTTAACCTACACTAGCCCACTATCCTCCATATGCCTATCCAATGCCCGCTTAAATGCCCATAATGAGGGAGAGTCCACCACTGCTACTGGCAGGGCATTCCATGAACTCACGACACGCTGAGTAAAGAACCTACCCCTAACATCTGCCCTATACCTACCCCCCCTTAATTTAAAGCTATGCCCCCTCATAATAGCTG
>NW_025197696.1:3230-5242 GCF_004010195.1 Chiloscyllium plagiosum
AGTTGTTGCTGTGCAGTCAGTGCAGGGATAATCCATTTACTAAATACATTGAATATCACTAAGCAATACTCGTTAAAGTGGCATGTAGGTTAGTCTATAAAATCAAGCTGGACAGTCTCAAAAGGTGTACTGAGCAAGGGAGTTTCACCTGGTGGACACTTTACTCCTTTCACGGGATGATGCTTTTGACAAATTAGGCAATTTGCAGCTGCTTGTTTTTCTTTTCCTTGCAGGTGGGAATTCCACCAAGTCTGGACAATTGTGCCCACCATTCCCTCCTTACCTACATGTGTATGCGTATGAACATTATCAACTAAAATAGGCAGAAGTGAGTCGAGCGGAATATGTCTGTCCTACTAGTGTAACCCAAAGCTTATTGTAACTATTTACATAATAACCATGGTTCATTCATCTTTGTTTGTCCTCATCAAAGGCGTTCCCCTGATGGGTCCGCTTTTGCCATAGATCAGGCATGGTCGGTTTGTCATAAAAGGAAGTAGGAGATCTCCCTTTGGTTTTCTATTCGTCATTTGACTAACCATGTATTTTTGCTTAACAGCTGTTTTCTTGGCAGCTGCATCAACGACATTGTTGTCTTTAGTGACAATGGAAGCATCAGAGGAGTGAACAGAATGTTTGATAATTGCCAATTGAGAGGGAGGTTGAATAGCACCGTGGAGACTGCTAACATGAGCAGCACTGAGGATACGGGTTCCTGATGAGATAAGGAAGCCACGTTGCGGCCAGGCTTACCCAAAATCATGGGTACATCCAAAGACACAGCTGGAGTCAGTATAAATATTAGCTGGCTTTCGTTCAGCAAGTTTGTGGGCGGCACGGTGGCACAGTGGTTGGCACTGCTGCCTCACAGCGCCAGAGATCCGGGTTCAATTCCCGCCTCAGGCGACTGACTGTGTGGAGTTTGCACGTTCTCCCCGTGTCTGCGTGGGTTTCCTCCGGGTGCTCCGGTTTCCTCCCACAGTCACAAAGATGTGCAGGGTCAGGTGTATTGGCCGTACTAAATTGCTCATAGTGTTAGGTAAGGGGTAAATGTAGGGGTATGGGTGGATTTCGCTTCGGCGGGTCGGTGTGGACTTGTTGGACCGAAGGGCCTGTTTCCACACTGTAATCTAATCTAATCTAATCTAATCTAATCTAAAAAGTATGCAGGTGAGAGAAAGGAGCTCCGCTTGTTGGGCGGAGCATGGTGGGACCACAGAATAAGCTTCTATTGTATGGGACAAATTGACAATTGCATATCTTGATATGCGTTTGCCCTCTGGAGAGGTAGAAGAAGAACCATCGACCTTTAGTGTAAGGTCAAGGTTCACAAGAGCCTGATCCATAAGATTTTGTAACGAGGTCATTTATGAGAAAACAGTCATGAGGAGGATCAGGCAATTCAAGAGGTTCTTCCTGCAGGAATGTAGCTGTGTTAGTGTTGGAGTAGTATTTGAAGGAGAAAAGCCAATTGTGAAGCAATGAAATCTCATAACGATTTCGACAAACCGCAGTGAGATGATGAGTATGTTTAGAGGTAAGCAAGGATAGCGCAAAATGCGAGATACAGACTTCCACATTTTGATGTATTTTTATATTCGAGGCAACCACTACCATAGTACGGATGATAGGGAGAATCTGGGTGCAGGAAGGCATACCCTGAGCAACAGGGATAAGCTGAGTGGAATAATAGGCAAAAGGGTGCCAAGAGGAGCCATGTTGCTGGGTGAGAACAGCTGTAGCACAGCTATCAAGGATGGAAAATGGTTTTGTAGTAAAATGGCCATCCTGCTGAGTTCCCTGGTGTGATTAAAAGAGGTGTCTGATAATGATTTTTTGCTCCTCCCCCTTTTTGTTGCCATCTTCTCCTTTTCAAATGCCTAGGTGAATGGGATTGCCAATTGTACGATTGCACATATCCCTCTCCAATCTGGAGGTAGGGAGGGTCTCATTGTTTTGCCTCTACAGTGCCACCACAGATCCGCTCGTGAACCTTCAGTGCTAAGTAGTTC
>NW_025197697.1:0-5242 GCF_004010195.1 Chiloscyllium plagiosum
CAGACACGTCTCCGCACTCAGCCTTGTCTCAGACCTATCTCCCCACCAGCCTGGTCTCAGACGCGTCTCCTACACCAGCCTGGTCTCAGACACGTCTCCTGCACCAGCCTGTCCTCAGACCCGTCTCCTGCACCAGCCTGGTCTCAGACCTGTCTCCTGCACCAGCCTGGTCTCAGACCTGTCTCCTACACCAGCCTAGTCTCAGACCTGTCTCCTGCACCAGCCTGGTCTCAGACCTGTCTCCTACACCAGCCTGGTCTCAGATCCGTCCCCTACACCAGCCTAGTCTCAGACCTGTCTCCTGCACCAGCCTGGTCTCAGACCTGTCTCCTACACCAGCCTGGTCTCAGACCCACCTCCCGCACCAGCCTGGTCTCAGATCCGTCACCTACACCAGCCTGGTCTCAGACCCACCTCCCGCACCATCCTGGTCTCAGACCCGTCACCTACACCAGCCTGGTCTCAGGCCCGTCTCCAGCGCCAGCCTGGTCTCAGACCTATCCCCCGCACCCGCCTGGTCTCAGACCTGTCTCCAGCACTAGCCTAGTCTCAGGCCCGTCTCCTACACCAGTCTGTTCTCAGGCCCGTCTCCAGCACCAGCCTGGTCTCAGACTCTTCTCTTACAGCAGCCTGGTCTCAGACCCGTCTCCTGCACCAGCCTGGTCTCGGACCCATCTCCTGCATCATGCTAGTCTCAGACTCGTCTCATACACCAGTCTGGTCTTAGGCCCATCTCCAGCACCAGCCTTGTCTCAGACCCATCTCCCGCACCAGCCTGGTCTCAGACCCGTCTCCGACTCCAGCCTGGTCTCAGACCCATCTCCTGCACTAGCCTGGTCTCAGACCCGTCGCCTGCACCGCCTGGTCTTAGACCTATTTTCCGCAACAGCCTGGTCTCAGACCCATCTCCCGCACCAGCCTGGTCTCAGACCCGTCACCTGCACCAGCCTGGTCTCAGACCCGTCACCTGCACCAGCCTGGTCTCAGACACATCTCCTGCAACAACCTGATCTCGGAAGCCTGTCCTACGCCAGCCTGGTCTCTGGCCCGTCTCCAGCACCAAAGTGGTCTCAGACCCTTCTCCTAAACTAACCTGGTCTCAGACCCGTCTCCTGCACCAGCGTGGTCTCAGACCCATCTCCCGCACCAGTATGATCTCAGACCTGTCGCCTGCACCGGCCTGGTCATAGACCCATTTTCCGCAACAGCCTGGTCTCAGATCCGTCTCATACACCAGCCTGGTCGCAGGCCTGTCTCCCGCACCAGGTTGGTCTCAGACCCGTCTCCTAAACTAACCTGGTCTCAGACCTGTCTCCAGCACCAGCCTGGTCTCAGACCCGTCTCCTACTCGAGCCTGGTCTCTGGCCTGTCTCCTGCACCAGCCTGGTCTCAGACCATCTACTGCACCAGCCTGGTCTCAGACCCATCTCTTGCACCAGCATGGTCTCAGACCCGTCTTCTACACCAGCCTGGTCTCAGACCCATCTCCTGCACCAGCCTGGTCTCAGACCCGTCTTCTACACCAGCCTGGTCTCAGACCCATCTCACGCACCAGCCTGGTCTCAGACCCGTCTCCTATACCAGGCTGGTCTCAGGCCCGTCTCCAGCACCAGACTGTTCTCAGACCCTATTCCCACACTAGACTGGTCTCAGAACCGTGTCCTACACCATTCTGGTCTCAGACCCATCCCCTACACCAGCCAGGTCTCAGACCCGTCTCCTACACCAGCCTGGTCTCAGACCCCTGTCCTACACCTGCCTGGACTCAGGCCCGTCTCCAGCACCAGACTGTTCTCAGACCCATTTCCCGCACCAGACTGGTCTCAGACCCGTGTCCTACACCATTCTGGTCTCAGACCCATCCCCTACACCAGCCAGGTCTCAGGCCCGTCTCCTGCGCCAGCCTGGTCTCAGACCCATCTCCTGCACCAGACTGGTCTCAGAGCCGTCTCCTACACCAACCTGGTCTCAGACCCGTCTCCTACACCAGCCTGGTCTCAGACCTGTCTCCTGCACCAGCCTGGTCTCAGCCCCGTCTCCAGCACCTGCCTGGTCTCAGACCCAAACCCCGCACCTGCCTCTTCTCAGACCCGTCTCCTACGCCAGCCTGGTCTCAGACCCGTCTCCTGCGCCAGCCTGGTCTCAGGCCCATCTCCTGCACCAGCCTGGTCTCAGACCCGTCTCCTACACCAGCCTAGTCTCAGTCCAGTTTCCAGCACCAGCCTGGTCTCAGACCCGTCTCCTACACCAGCCTGGTCTCAGACCCACCTCCTGCACCAGCCTGGTCTCAGACCCGTCTTCAGCAACAGCCTGGTCTCAGGCCTATCTCCTACACCAGCTTGGTCTTAGACCCCTGTCCTGCACCAGCCTGGTCTCAGCCCCGTCTCCTACACCAGCCTGGTCTCAGACCCATCTCCTACACCAGCCAGGTCTCAGACCCGTCTCCTGCAACAGCCTGGTCTCAGACCCGTCTCCTCCGCCAGCCTGGTCTCAGACCCATCTCCCGCATCAGCCTGGTCTCAGACCCGTCTGTGGTGAAACGGTTAAAAATTATGTCCCAATACATGTGTGAATCTAACCGGAATGGAGGTGTTGCTTAGTCCCGTGTGAATCTTCTTATCTGTATGTAACCAGAATGGAATGTGTTTTTTAGCCTTGCTCTGCTGTTCACATGAATGTTTATATCTGGAAAAGAGTACATCAGCTGGAAAAGTCTCCAGTTCGGTGAGTCTGCTCCCGGGTTACGTTTAACCGCCGAGCGTGGGTTGTTGGCAACCGCTCTACGAGAACTGACGGCTCCCAGTTTTTGTAACATGTAGAGTGAGTATAAGCCAGACCCGTTGTGCGACGCTGCGGGGAATAAAATGCCCATTATTCTAGCAGACTCGCCTCTTGGTCGTTTGTTCTGTGTCAGACTACTCTCCTACGAACCTGACCTTGAGAATTTTTTAAAACACCGTCTCCTACACCAGCCTGGTCTCAGACCTGTCTCCTGCACCAGCCTGGTCTCAGGCCCGTCTCCTACACGAGCATCATCTCAGACCCCTGTCCTACACCAGCCAGGTCTCAGGCCCGTCTCCAGCACCAGCCTGGTCTCAGACCCAAACCCCGCACCTGCCTGTTCTCAGACCCGTCTCCTACACCAGCCTGGTCTCAGACCCGTCTCCTGCGCCAGCCTGGTCTCAGACCTGTCTCCTACACCAGCCTAGTCTCAGTCCAGTCTCCAGCACCAGCCTGATCTCAGACCCGTTTCCTACACCAGCCTGGTCTCAGACCCGTCTCCTACACCAGCCTGGTCTCAGACCTGTCTCCTGCACCAGCCTGGTCTCAGGCCCGTCTCCTACACGAGCATCATCTCAGACCCCTGTCCTACACCAGCCTGGTCTCAGACCCGTCTCCAGCACCAGCCAGGTCTCAGGCCCGTCTCCAGCACCAGCCTGGTCTCAGACCCATCTACTGCACCAGCCTGGTCTCAGACCCATCTCCCGCACAAGCCTGGTCTCTGACCCAGCTCCTAAACCAGCCTGGTCTCAGACCCATCTCCTTCACCAGCCAGGTCTCAAACCCGTCTCCTACACCAGCCTGGTCTCAGACCCATCTCCTTCACCAGCCAGGTCTCTGACCCATCTCACGCACCAGCCTGGTCTCAGACCCGTCTCCTATACCAGCCTGTTCTCAGACCTGTCTCCAGCACCAGACTGTTCTCAGACCCATTTCCCGCACCAGACTGGTCTCAGACCCGTGTCCTACACCATTCTGGTCTCAGACCCATCCCCTACACCAGCCAGGTCTCAGACCCGTCTCCTACACCAGCCTCTTCTCAGACCCCTGTCCTACACCAGCCTGGTCTCAGACCCATCTCCCGCACCAGCCTGGTCTCAGACCCGTCTCCTATACTAGCCTGGTCTCAGACCTGTCTCCTGCACCAGGCTGGTCTCAGGCCCGTCTCCTGCGCGAGCCTGGTCTCAGACCCATCTCCTGCACCAGACAGGTCTCAGAGCCGTCTCCTACACCAACCTGGTCTCAGACCCATCTACTGCACCAGCCTGGTCTCAGACCTGTCTCCTGCACCAGCCTGGTCTCAGGCCCGTCTCCAGCACCAGCCTGTTCTCAGACCCAAACCACGCACCTGCCTGTTCTCAGACCCGCCTCCTGCGCCAGCCTGGTCTCAGACCCGTCTCCTGCGCCAGCCTGGTCTCAGACCCATCTCCTGCGCCAGCCTGGTCTCAGTCCCATCTCCTGCACCAGCCTGGTCTCAGACCCGTCTCCTACACCAGCCTGGTCTCAGATCCAAATCCCGCACCTGCCTGTTCTCAGACCCGTCTCCTACACCAGCCTGGTCTCAGACCTGTCTCCTACACCAGCCTGGTCTCCGGACCATCTCCCACACCAGCCTTGTCTCAGACCCATCTCCTACACCAGCCTAGTCTCAGACCTCTCTCCTGCTCCAGGTTGGTCTAAGACCCGAGTCCTGCACTAGGCTGGTCTCAGACCCGTCTCCTATACCAGCCTGGTCTCCGGACCATCTCCCACACCAGCCTGGTCTCAGACCCATTTCCCGCACCAGCCTGGTCTCAGACCCATCTCCTACACCAGCCTGGTCTCAGACCTGTCTCCTGCACTAGGCTGGACTCAGACCCGTCTCCTGCGCCAGCCTGGTCTCAGACCCATCTCCTGCACCAGCCAGGCCTCAGACCTGTCTCCTACACCAGCCAGGTCTCAGACCCGTCTCCTACACCAGCCTAGTCTCAAGCCCGTCTCCAGCACCAGTCTGGTCTCAGACACATCTCCCGCACCAGCATGGTCTCAGACCCATCTCCCGCACTGGCCTGGTCTCACACCCATCTCCTGCACCAGCCTTGTCTCAGACCCATCTACTGCACCAGCCTGGTCTCAGACTCGTCTCCTGTGCCAGCCTGGTCTCAGACCCATCTACTGCACCAGCCTGGTCTCAGACCCGTCTCCTACACCAGACTGGTCTCCGGACCTGTCTCCTGCACCAGCCTGGTCTCAGGCCAGTCTCCTACACGAGCCTCATCTCAGACCCGTCTCCTACACCAGCCTGGTCTCAGACCCGTCTCCTGCGCCAGCCTGGTCTCAGTCCGATCTACTGCACCAGCCTGGTCTCAGACCCGTCTCCTACACCAGCCTGGTCTCCGGACCATCTCCCACACCAGCCTTGTCTCAGACCCATCTCCCGCACCAGCCTGGTCTCAGACCCGTCTCCTACACCAGCCTGGTC
>NW_025197698.1:0-719 GCF_004010195.1 Chiloscyllium plagiosum
TTTTACCTTATCTATTACGCGGCCGATGTGATTTGCAGTCACTCTGACATGCAGTGAACCAATTGGGCAATAACTTCACTTAACCCAGTCTTTTCTGTTACAGACTATAGGGAATCCCATCTATCTGACGAGATACAACCTACACTATCAACATTTTGTTTGTTCTGCCTGCTCACAACTTTTAACAGTCCTCTTTTTCGAGACAGGAGTTTTATTTAAAAAAACGCTCCAAGAACAGGATTAAACCTCTGCAGCCGTTACCAAATTAAACAGAAAAAAATTGACCCTTTCAGAGCCACTCCTGAGCAAGGCGTTTCTGTAACTTGTGCAACAAGGCTGGGCTGGAAGCCACTGTTTGAAGCTGCAATTGACGTATTCTACAGGTATTGTAGAGTGGGACTACATCCTGCTGCGTGTCCCTGTCTCCCTGTGTGCGGATTCGGGGTGAAACATGGATAGGTCCTCGTGGGTGGAGTGTCGTTACATGGTCGGTCTCATTGCATGATCCGAAATATTACAGGTTGTGTCTGGGCTAGGACTACCAATATTTCAGACAAACGCGCTGCCCAATTGAGACACAAAAGCGAGAACCAGCATTGAACATGTAAATAGATATAAAGCAGGTTTGGTTGATGAGGTGGTTGCATGTGCTGAAAAATCTCTTCTGGATGTGAAGTGTGTGTACTTCAACGCGAGGAGCATCTGAAATAACATGGGTG
>NW_025197698.1:958-5242 GCF_004010195.1 Chiloscyllium plagiosum
GAGCAAGAGTTACAGCTGGGGAAAGGGAAATTACGATGCAATTAGGAAAGATATAGGAAGCGTAGAATGGTGAAGGAAACTGCAGGGGATGCGCACATTAAAAATGTGGAACTTATTCAAGGAAAAGCTCCTTTGTTTCCTAGATAAGTATGTACCTGTCAGGCAGGGAGGAAGATATAGAACGCGTGAGCCGTAGTTTACTGAGAAAGTGGAATCCCTGGTCAAGAAGAAGAAGAAGGTTTGTATTAGGACAAAATGTGAAAACTCAGTTAGGGCGCTTGAGGGTTACAAGGAAGTCAGGAAAGAACTAAAGAGAGAGTCGGAAGAGCCAGGAGGAGACATGAGAAGTTGTGGGCGCATAGAATCAGGGTTAACCCTAACGCTTTCCATAGGTTTGTCAGGAATAAAAGGATGACGAGAGTTAAATTAGGGCCAATCAAGGATAATAGTGGGAAGTTGTCTGCGGAGTCAGAGGAGATAGCGAAATCACTAAGTAAATATTTTTCGACAGTGTTCACTATAGAAAATGAAAATGTTGGCTAGGAAGATACAGAGATACTTGCATCTAGACTAGAAGACATTGAGATTCACAAGGAAGAGGTATTAGAAATACTGCAGAGTGTGAAAATAGACAAGTCCCCTGGGCCGTATGGGTTCTATCCTAGGATCCTCTGGGAAACAAGGGAAGAGATCTTCAAATCAACATTGTCGACAGGAATAGTGCCTGAGAACCGGAGGATAGCAAATGTGGTTCCCTTGTTCAAAAAAGCTAGTAGAGACAACCCTGGTAATTACAGGCCAGTGACCAAACTGAAAGATGAGAGTAAACTGGTTGATGTGTTGTATATGGATTTCAGCAAGGCGTTCGATAAGGTTCCCCACAGTCGGCTATTATACAAACTCCGGAGGAATGGGATTGTGGATCTGTAATTGCCTTGCTGAAAGAAAACAGAGGGTTGTAGTTGATGGGGCATGTTCATCTTGGTCTCTAGTTACTAGCGGCGTTCCGCAAGGATCGATGTTGTGTTCACTGCTGTTCGTCATTTTTATAAATGACCTGGATGAGGGCTTAGAAGGGTGGGTTAGTAAATTTGCGGACGACACTAAGGTCGGAGGAGTTCTGGATAGTGACGAAGGATGTAGTATGTTGCAGGGGAATAGATAGGATGCAGAGCTGGGCTGAGATGTGGCAAATGAAGTTTAATGTGGACAAATGTGAAGTGATACACTTTGACCGGAGTAATCGGAATGAAAAGTATTGGGCGCATGTTAAGATTCTTGGGAGTGCAGATCAACAGAGAGATTTCAGTGTCCATGTACACAGATCCCTGAAAGTTGCCACCAGATTGACAGGGTTGTTAAGAAGGCAGAGTGTGTTTTGACCTTTATAAATAGAGTGATTGAGCTCTGGAACAAGGAGGCTATGCTGCAGATGTCCGAAGCTCTGGTACGGCCGCACTTGGAGTATTGTGTACAGTTCTGGTCACCGCATTATAAGAAAGATTTGGAAGCTTTAGAAAGGGTGCAGAGAAGGTTTACCAGGATGTTGCCTGGGATGGAAGGAATGTCCTACGAGGAAAGGCTAAGGGCCTTGAGGCTGTTCTCATTAGAGAGAAGAAGGTTGAGAGGTGACTTAATAGAGACATACAAGATAATCAGAAGGTTAGATAGGATGGATAGGGAGAGCCTTTGTCCAAGTATGGGAATGGCCAACACGAGGGGACAAAACATTAAAGTGAGGGGAGATAGGTATAAGACAAATATCAGAGATAGTTTCTTTACTCATCGAGTAGTAAGGGCAAGGAATGCTTTGTCTGCAACGGTAGTAGATACGCCAATTTTAATTGAATCTAAGTCGTCATTGGACAGGCATATGGACGTATATGGAATAGTGTAGGTAGGATGGTTTCAGATTAGTTTGGCAGGGCGGCGCAACATCAAGGGCCGAAATACCTATACTGCGCTGTAATGTTCTATGATCCATTGGGACGGTAGAGAGAGGTCAGGTGGTTGTTGTTACGGTGAAGGATTTTCACCTCTTGCGCTGGCAAGGGAAGACCCGCTTTCAGCCTTCTATTCTCCAAGGTGAACTGCCCCAACGTCCCAATCTACCTTCACAGCTGGCAGTGAACATACTCTGCTCCATTTACATTACCCTGTTCAGCGCTCTCGAAAATCACTTATTTTCCCACTTCTTGAAGTTTCACGAGCAGAATTGAGCAATAATGCCGCTAGTGGTGTCATTCGGAGTCGGATTGACGAAGTGATCCGGCCGAAATACGTTTTCACTTTTAAAACGTGCTTCGCTTTGTCGTGTTTGCTACAACATTAGCTCTTCCCATCCCGACTTCAGGCCGTCCGACATAATTTGCAGGAACTAGTTTTTGAGAAAATCCATTGATCATTTTTGTGTAAGTGGAGAAAGGACAGATGGGTCCGTCCTGAATTTGAACCACATATCTAAATCACTGAAAGCCCAAAAGGACAACAAAATGATATTCAAAGAGCAGTGCGATACAGACTGGTCGTGTTATACACTGTGCCAGCGGCTGACTACGTCCCTTGTTGAAATTCATTCCTCAACGCTCCTGAAATTTAGAGCAGCAAAGTGTTTCCATAGTATCTGCTTCCCATTCTGTCCAACTGCTCACCGACGTTGCTGTTTGTCCCGCATTAAGGAACCAGACTGTCTCCACTTGCGGACAATGAAACCATTTAGTTTCTACTTGCAAGCTGTGCTGGGAGAGGGCACAGCCCGTTCGCTTTCCTGCCCAGTGTCAAGCACGGTGGGTGGAATCAGTTACACGGTAGTAAATGAGCAACTTTGATTATGGATTTTTCCGAATCTCTTTTTATCCGAGAAATAGAAAGAAGTAGAACTTTCGTGAAGGGAAAACATGGACACTGCAGGTTCTTCATTCAGGTAAATGAATATGAGTTCTCTTGCTTCCAGCTTGCTTGGTGTTCAGAGTTCGGCTTTATATATAAATCCTGCAGAAAGTCTCATGCAACACGGGCGTCTGTTTCTTTCCTTCGATCGGGCAAGCAGTTAACATCTGAGCCCAAATTTTCCCAAATGTAGCGAACTGAAGAGAAACGCTCCCTGAGTGACAGTCATCTGCAGAGTCCAACACTGCAGTGGGTGTTTAAAATGAGCTATTGTTTCTCCACCTGCCCCAAGACAGGGAACGGGATGGCATAATAACGTGGTGTCATTCCCACGCAGACTGAAGCCATAAGGCCATCCAGTCCACGACGACTCTCTGTCACGTGTACCTCTCTGAGTTGGTTCCTAAACGGTGCTACATGTCCAAACACTGAGAAAATGTATCTGCGTGGTAATGCTGTCTTCCAAATGTTGATGATCGTGCCATTCATGTCGGAGCCATTCATGAATAACGCTTCTGATTACGCGTCGGGTTCGTGAAGCTTCGACTCCTAACTGGCTCGAAAACAATGTCGGCTTTTTTGCACTTACAAACCAATCGTCCTATTTCTTCTGAAGTCGAACTGACGTTGAATTTCCCGACCTGCAGGAACCTTCAAACAATGTCCGTGATAACATCAGAAACAATGTCCTGACATGATTACAGGAGGGGATCTCAAATTGTCCCACGCGCGCTTTATGGGCACCTTTCCATCTCTAATACTCACTCACCCAATCACTGCGATTGGTAGGAATGCAAGGAAACAACATGAACAGACTCGTCGCAGCTTCGAGAATCTTTCGAAACTCTTTCTGAAGTGGAATCAAAGAAGAAGGAAGGTTGGACTGTTCGATTGAGCAGGGATGATCGAGGCACCATCCGATTCTTTAACAGGATAGAACATTGTCTTTTTTTAATTCTTGGGCAGAAATCGATTGAAAATATTCCCGTCACAAATGTACGGGAGCTGGTGCAGGTTGCCTGATAGCCCTTAAAACACCTTCTAAGAGCTCTTGTCAGAAACAACCGCTTGATTGTAGATGAGATTAGATTACTTACAGTGTGGAAACAGGCCCTTCGGCCCAACAAGTCCACACCGACCGGCCGAAGCGCAACCCACCCATACCCCTACATTTACTCCTTACCTAACACTATGGGCAATTTTAGCATGGCCAATTCACCTGACCCGCACATCTTTGGACTGTGGGAGGAAACCGGAGCATCCGGAGGAAACACACGCAGAGAACGTGCAAACTCCACACAGTCAGTCGCCTGAGGCGGGAATTGAACCCAGGTCTCTGGCACTGTGAGGCAGCAGTGCTAACCACTGTGCCACCGTGCCACCCACAAATGGTAT
>NW_025197699.1:0-5243 GCF_004010195.1 Chiloscyllium plagiosum
AAAACTGGAATCGAAACGATAACGATATTTTTATGTATTGCTGTGAAGATTACAGAATTGCAGAGGAATATTTTTCGTGTCTTGTTACTGGATATTTTTGGGGGAGATGAGTGAGCAACATATAGACTCACTCCCTTCTCTGTGATTGCAGCCAAATGTTCCAATGCAACTCATGAAAGGAAAAAGTTGCACTACATCGGATGGTCAGTTCCCACTCACGATAGTATAGCTTCACTTTGATTATTGCCATCGTCTAAAGTATTCGCTGAGTTGGGTGATCATGATCCTGAGGTTATGCTGAGACATTGCGAGAATTTATCCCACACTGTTGGCTTCACTTGATATCATAAACCAGTTATGCAGCGGACTGAGCTAACCGGCTTCCCTTTCATGCTGAGCTAACACAAACAGCTCAATTCTTTTACAATTTATAGAAGTTCATGTGGAACAAGCTGCTAAACCTTTCCTCACAATCCGCTCGTTCTATACTTAGTCGTACTCAGTTGCAGGTGTTATGAGGTTTCTTTCCAATAAACGTTAACCAATTGGAGAGTGTGCACCGAACGCGTACCCATTATGGCCGCCCAGACTACCTGTCGCGGTGCAATTCATTCCTTGCGTGTCTGCACGTGTCTTCACAAATATATTAGAACCAGCTTCTGAAGTTTTTTTCCTGCGAAAAAGTAATCATTTTCGAATTCAATAGCTATAGAAGGAAAAGGAAAATGTATTCCAAACTTCTATTTATCATTCATCGCTGGTTTTGAAGTTCTATATATACCCATCCGAATGAAGGAATTTCCCTCCTGTTTACTCTCACCAAATTCACATCGCCTGGAAACCTTCCATACAGACACAACTCAGTTTTACCTGGTGTCACGCCACATGATCTATTCGTCCTTTCCACCATCGCATGAAACCTCGCCTTGTCTTTTCAAATGGCATTACCCTTCGCTACATTAATGGATTCCTTTCCATTTTTTCTGTTTCCAAGTAAACGCTGTCCATTCTTCCTGACGTCTTTTCATTCCAGTCATCGCTATCCATGTCTTTTATTATCTCTTTATATTTCAGTATAGTCCATGTTGAGAAAGGATGCTGGGTCCAATGCAACACATTAAAACCCACTCTAATGCTGTATACTACCATTACTAATGTAGGGAAAATGGGAGCTAGTTCAGTCAAAAGTGAATCCGTTGGTTGTCGCATAATGGAACAATCCCTGACAGGGAAGTGACTGTTTTTCCTCACTTTTCTCCATTGACTGAACATTTGCTAAAGCAACACACTAAGGGAACATAGAATGCCTACAGTTCAGAAACTGGCTATTCAATGCAACATACGCACACCAATCCTCCAGGGATTAACCCTCACAGAACAATTCCTTACCCTTTTTCTCTTCATTTGCTCCTGAAGAAGGCACATTACTGACAGTCAACTCAGTTGCAGGGAAATCATATCTCTGGCGCTGTGAGGCAGCAGTGATAACCAGTGAGCCACCTTTCGGCCCTGTACAATATTGCAAGGCACATGCGGACGCGTTTGTCATGTGATTCCTGTCAAAGATGCTCTACTTTTGTTGTTGCCCTTACCAGGAACAATAAATCCTGATTCCCTGAACAAGAAATGAACTCAACCACAGCGGTGAAAGCGCTGCATCGCAACCACTAGTCACCAGGAAGGACGGCATGTGAAATTGCGTCTTCTCTAAACAGCGTAGATTTCTTTTCCAGCGATGAGAAATTTCTATCAAAAAAGAATGTTCGTGACTCCGTGCTTTTACAGCACAGAATAATACATTATGTCAGTGCCAGTCATCAAACATCCATCCATTCTCCTTTCCAGTTACCACTACTTGGCCCACAGCCTGACGTCTGAAGTGTTCATCTCAATGACACTTTACATGCAAAGTTTTAATCTCAAGTGAACCAGCGATAGAGACTGAAGTCAGATACCGTCACATTTGTTCATGACCTGGGGGAGAACTGAACCTCATTTTGACCCATACAGGGAACTATACAGACACATCTTATAAGAGTGACAAAGGCCTCAGAACAGCCCAACTGAAACGAAATGAGGAATTGAATTGTTTGGCCAATTCTTTCTTCACTACTAGCTTTAAAACCCGATTCTGTTTACATACGCAGAGGGGTAAACTGGCAGGAGGTTGTCCTTCGAAGACTGCCTCAATCGTGAATATTTGGTATCTGCAAACCGTCGATTTCTCCACCTCTGAGGCAGACTGGCTAGCTGTGCTCTTCCATCCTCTGACCGGTTTAATTTGGATTCCAGCACATTCCTGTCTCTACACAATGAACGGAAGCACACAGCTGCATCCCTGCAAATTTTCGTCCCCCACTGTTTCACCGTTATATTACTGCTTCTACTGAGTCACGTTTTTCTTCCTGCCAAACGAAGGCATTCTTCGTATCAGAAGACTGTCATCCACATGGTCCTCAGAGGAAAAACACGGATGTATACTTCCAAACTGAAACAGATGAGGCCTGGTCTGCGTAAAAAAATAACTTCCAGCTGTTCCGTCAAAAATAATTCCTAACAACATATAGGCCGCACCTTCGGATGCTTGTTGCAATAGTTGTAAGAAAATTCAGGAAGGCTGCCGTGAGAATGGAGATTACAACCCTTGGTTTACAAAACCAGCCTCGAACTACTGAGTTATGGAAGAACTAAATTCCGAGTCGTTTTGAGTCTGACAAAAGATGATGACTTCGAGCAGAACGAATTCGGTCAAATCAGTTTTGAGATACAAGCTTCGTTTTGTGTGACAAAATACGTTTTCAACCCCAATTCTTCGATCACTTGTTTGATATAACACTTTGTCAGATTAGAAACAGGCCCTTCGGCCCAACACGTCCATACCGACCCGCCGAAGCGAAACCCACCCCTACCCCTACCCCTACATTTGCCCCTACAGACAATTTAGTATGGCCAATTCACCTGACCCGGTACATCTTTGGACTGTGGGAGGAAACCGGAGCACCCGCAGGAAACCCACGCAGATACGGGGAGAACGTGCAAACTCCACACAGTTAGTCGCCTGAGGCGGGAATTGAACCAGGGTCTCTGGCGCTGTGAGGCAGCAATGCTAACCACTGTGCCACCGTGCTGCCCACCAGCTGCCCAATATCTCATAATGTGACAGGGATCAACATTTAAATAAACTCCCTCCAGAGTAAAATCTTTGAAGTTTCTATTATGAAAAATGCATTACGTAGTGTTGACACCAATTAATTTCCCTTGAGTTCAGCAAGTATTACAGTTTTTCTTCATCACTTGGTGAGTAATTCCTTTACTTTAACCTTGTGCGATTTATGTAGCGACGGGATTTCATAATTTCTGGCCCTGGCAGATGACATTTAGGAACCAAACGTGAAACAGTTCAAATCGAACATGCTGTGGAGGCTGGAATTCGAGGGAATGTAGATATCTGAGAGAGCATTTTAAAACATAATCTCGAGCGTCGTGTCCGCTGGCTGGGTTGGCGTACTATGTTTGCTCTGTTTGCTCTTGAGTGGGCTTGAGGACATGACAGTGATAGATAGAGGGAAGACAGTCAAGAAACTTATAGAAAATATTGAAATCTTTGAAATTTTGCTGCCCGGTGATGAGTGAGCAACCTTTGTTGTGAGTACACCCACATGCAGAAGAGGGATTGGAACACCTCAAAATTACATCATTGGGTGAATAACCTGCAACTCCCTCCATTCCACCATGTGGGAGCTCGTGTGAAAAGATAAAGCTGCGAAGGCCGCATTGCACGTTTATGAAAATGGGCGTTGGTAAAAATGTCATTCAGATAATGCACAATGAAACAGTGAACAGAACGCAAGTGCACCCTTGAACAGAAGCTGAGGGAATTAGACCATAGAACATAGAACACTACAGCGCAGTACAGTCTCTTCGTCCCTCGATGTTGAGCAAACCGGTCATACCATATGACCATAAGACATAGGAGTGGAAGTAAAGCAATTCGGCCCATCGAGTCCATTCCGCCATTCAATCATGACTGTTGGGCATTTCAACTCCACTTACCCGCATTCTCCCCGTAGCCCTTAATTCCTTGTGACATCAAGAATTTATCAATCTCTGCCTTGAAGAGGCGTCCCAGCCTCCACAGCACTCTGCGGCAATGATTTCCACAGGCCCACCAATCTCTGGCTGAAGAAATGTCTCCGAATTTCTGTTCTGCACTTACCCACTCTCATTCTAAGGCTGTTTCCACGGGCTCTAGTCTCCTCGCCTAACGGAAACAATTTCCTGGCGTCCACCCTTTCCAAGCCATGCATGATCTTGTAATCCCAATCAGAAGCCCATCTTACCGACATTATTCCATGTACGTCCATATGCTGGTCCAATGACGACTTAAATGTACTTAAAGTTAGGGAATCTACTACCGCTGCAGGCAAAGCATTCCATAACCTTACTCCTCTCTGAGTAAAGAAACTGCCTCTGACATCTGTGTTATATCTATCACCCCTCAATTTAAAGGTATGCCCCCTCCTGCTGGCCGTCACCATTCTTGGAAGAAGGCTCTCCATATCCACTCTGTCTAACCCTCTGATTATAATATATGTCTCTATTAAGTCACTTCTCAAATTTCTTCTCTCTATTGAGACAACTAAAATTCCCGCAGCCTTTCCTCGTAAGACCTTCCAACCAAGCAGGCATCATCCGAGTAAATCTCCTCTGCACCCTTTCCAAAGCTTCCATATCCTTGTTATAATGCGGTGACCAGACCTGTACAAAATACTCCAAGTGCGGCCACAATAGAGTTTTGTACAGCTGCAGCATAACTTCATGGTTCTAAAACTCGCTCCCTATATTAATAAAAGCTAAAACACTGTATGCCTTCTTAAAAACCCTGTCAATCTGGGTGGCAACTTTCAAAGTTCTGTGTACCTGGACACCGAGATCTCTCTGCTCATCTAACACTACCAAGAATCTTACCATAAACCCAGTACTTTGCATTCCTCTTACTCCAACCAAAGTGAATCACCTCACACTTGTCCGCATTAAACTCCATTTGCCACTTCTCAGCCCAGCTCTGCAGCTTATCTATGTCTCTCTGAAACCTACTACATGATTCGTCACTTTCCACAACTCCACCAACCTCAGTGTCAACTGCAAACTTACTATCACACCCTTCTCCGCCCTCACCCACGTCGTTTATAAAAAGTGAAGAACAGCAGTGGAAACAACGAGGGGGGCATAGCTTTAAATTA
>NW_025197700.1:0-5243 GCF_004010195.1 Chiloscyllium plagiosum
TGGGCCGAAGGGCCTGTTTCCACACTGTAAGCAATCTAATAAAAAAAAATTATCCCAATTTTTGACAACTTCCTCATTGTCCAATTTGATTTGAGGAATATCCAATTCGGAATCCTCTGAACGTGGTTCTTCCTTCTGTACTGTAATCATTAACAGCTTCTCCTCCTGCTTTCCTTCCCAATCAAAATACCTTTTGAGCACATTCACATGACAGACTGAGATTTCTTCTTGTCTGGAGTCCTTACCAAGTCGTTCACCTCACTCAATTTCCTCTCGATTTGATATGGTCCATTAAACCTTGCTTTTAAAGGTTCACCTATTACTGGAAATCTTACTGATACCTTGTCCCCGATAGTAAAATTGCAAATTTTTGATTTCTTGTCTGCTTCCTATTTCATTGCATGTTGCGATGTTTTTAAATGCTGTCTAGTCAACTCCCCAGCTCTATTTAATCGTTCTCTAAAAGTTGAACACACAGACCAAATACGTCATCTCAGAATTCTGACTTATTAACTTAAATCAATTTTAAGGGTCCTCTCACTTCATGCCCGAAAACTAATTTAAATGGACTGAATTTAGTCGATCAATTTGGTGCATCTCTGATCACAACAAGTACAAAAGGAATTCCCTTTCCTACTCATCTGGATAGTCCTGACTATAAGCCCTCAAATGCTCTTTAATGTTTGATGCCATCTTTCTGGCGCTCCTTGCAATTCTGGATGGTATGCAGTAGATTTGAATTATTTTATTTCTAAGCTTTCTTTAACCTCCTTGAATAGATTGGATGTGAAGTTTGACTCTGTATCTATATTGGTAGTGTTGTGGCGAAAATATAGAGAACCACCAGGAGAAGCAGAGAGTTCTTTAAGAAGTAGGTCTTTTGTTTGCAAACAAAAAACCATGACACTGAGAAAGCAGATTCTCTAATGCCCCCGAACCTCAGGGTCCGTGGATTTTTATATCTTTTTTTATCATGTTTCTGTTAGCTTATCAGCATGTCCAACTATATTAATCAAAGTATCTCACTCTCGCTACACAATAAACCAGTGATGTTAGTTCCCATTATCTCTTTAGTTGTACATTCTACTTAATGTTATTCTAATGGCACGGTTAGGTATTTATTGCTAACTTTGCTACAGTGATCTTCCATTGCAGACTAACCTGTCATGATAGATATTTAGTCTCCTGTCTCAAACTGACTATGCTAACAATTAATTAGTTAAAAATCACACAATAACAGGTTATAATCCAACAGGTTTAATTGGAAGCACACTAGCTTTCGGAGCGACGCTCCTTCATCAGGTGATAGTGGAGGGCTCGATCATAACACAGAATTTATAGCAAAAATTTGCAGTGTGATGTAACTGAAATTATACATTGAAAAATTGATTGTCTGTTAAGCCTTTCATCTGTTAGAATACAGTGATAGTTTCACTTCTTTCATGTGTAAATCACAAAACTTTTTTTTAAAGTTGCATTCTCGGGTTAGCTGTTAACAATGGTGATAGCTAGACAATATGTTGACAATATTGTCTAGCTATCACCATAGCTATCACCATTGTTAACAATAGCTATCACCATTTGTAAACAAATACTGATTCCCACTTTTTGTTTGAGGTTAAGGACCTACACAATCAATTAAGACTCTTGTAAAAGGGCCTCAAATGCTGGAACAGGTATTAAAGGTGCAGGTTTTATTACAGCCTGTGGTTTTCCAATTACCTGACATGTATGATACATCTGGCAAAATTCAACCACATTCTTATGCAGTCCAGGCCAGTAGAAATATCTTTGTATTTTAGCCTGTATTTTCCTCACTCCTAAATGACCTCCAAGTGGTATCTCATGCGCCACTCACAATACCTTCTTTCTGTATCCCACTGGCAAGACAATTTGACGAATTTCTATCCATTTCTCATCTGTTTGAATATGTGATGGTCTCCATTTCCTCATTCAGACATCATTTTTCAGGTAGTAACACTCAGGGATACATTCAGATTCCTTCTCTGTATATACCTTTTGGTATAACTGCTTTAAATTTTCATCTTTCTGCTGTAACTCAATGTCTTTCGCAGTGCTAAAGATATTTGCATAATTACCTATTTGTTCTTGTGTTATCTCAACCCGATGAAGGGCTTTTGCCCGAAACGTCGATTTTGCCTGTCCTCGGATGCTGCCTGAATTGCTGTGCTCTTCCAGCACCACTAATCCAGAATCTGGTTTCCAGCATCTGCAGTCATTGTTTTTATCTCAACTATCTGATCGAACACAGCCTCTGCTAATGCCATTTCAGCTTCCTTATCTATACCCTTTGACCTCTGCTGTTTCAACTGGTGACTCTGTGACCTCGTTACTACACAATCTGGGAAGATTCCAGGGTAAAAATCCTGCATTGCTTCAGTTGCCTGAGTTTCCACTGGCTTTTCAACCACAGTAGGCAGCACGCCTACCAGTGAATCAGCTATATCTTTTGCAAGGACAAGTTGTATTCCTGGAGCTGACTGTTTGTCCAGTACTCCTACCACAAATTTTCTACTGTTTTCTGGATATTTTAGCTTCACTTTACATAATTCAGCACTTTTTGTATCATCATGAATTCCCGTTACTAATATCTCATTTTTCAGCATCACT
The DNA here is from genome assembly GCF_004010195.1 of Chiloscyllium plagiosum. Lineage (NCBI taxonomy): Eukaryota > Metazoa > Chordata > Chondrichthyes > Orectolobiformes > Hemiscylliidae > Chiloscyllium > Chiloscyllium plagiosum. The sequence goes on from NW_025197700.1 coordinate 2,632, forward strand.
GACAGAGAAGATCCTGTCTCCCTTAATAGTGTCTCCCTTTACCTGCTACACCTCGCCTATGTGAACAAACTTTATCTTTGCAGGTATATTTTCTAAGCACATCTGGCACTTCCTCCTTAGCCAACACCCGATCAGCTTGTACAGTCAGATGCAGCTTTCTAGCTTTCACTGTGCTTTCTGTTACCATTCCAAACTTCCAGGCTTATCCTGTTTTCCTACATCTGGCTTTTTCCTAGCCCACTAACACTAATTTCACGTAGCCCACTTTATTGCAATCAAAACACCGGAGCATTTTACTTTCTTTGTCCCCTTCAAGGGTTTCCTTTTTACCCTGTGGTAAATTATCCTTATGATGTTCACTAAGATCTAGATTAGATTAGATTAGATTACTTACAGTGTGGAAACAGGCCCTTCGGCCCAACAAGTCCACACCGACCCGCCGAAGCGTAACCCACCCATACCCCTACATTTACCCCTTTACCTAACACTACGGGCAATTTAGCATGGCCAATTCACCTGACTTGCACATCTTTGAACTGTGGGAGGAAACCGGAGCCCCCGGAGGAAACCCACGCAGACACGGGGAGAACGTGCAAACTCCACACAGTCAGTCGCCTGAGTCGGGAATTGAACCCGGGTCTCTGGCGCTGCGAGGCAGCAGTGCTAACCACTGTGCCACCTTGCCGCCCATCTACCTTTCCCTTTCCACGTGAGGATTTCTCTTTGCCCCATTTTCTATACCTCATGGACTGAAATTGATTCTGGAAGCCAAACCGTGTTTTATGGACCAGCTCATAACCATCAGCCCCTTCAGCTGCTAACCTTGTCGATTTAACTCTCTGCTCTTCCACATGCTTCAGGCAGTGAATTTTTGAATTCCTCCAAAATAATTGTCTCTCTCTCTAAGAGTGTCATAGATTTGCTATATTTTTAAAGCTCTTATTCACCTATCAAAATTACTTTGTTTGATCCTTTCAAACTCAATATAGGTTTGACCAGGGTCCCTCCTTAGATTGTTGAAACTTTGTCTGTAGGCTTCTGGTACAAGCTCAAGATAGCTTAAGATACACTTAAGATAGCTTTTTCACATTCTCATACACCCCAGACACCTCCTCTGATAATGATGCAAGTACCTCACTAGCTCTATCAACAAGTTTGGTTTGGATCAACAAAACCCACTTGGTCACTGGCCACTGCATTTGTTTAGCCACTTTTTCAAATGAGATGAAAAAGGCTGTAACATCCTTCTCCTCAAATTTAGGCAAGGCATGAATATACTTAAGCAGATTCTCACCAGACATTTGATTACCAGGGGCTTGCTCATCCTCACTCATTTACTCATTAAGCCTACCTTCAGCCTTCATCTCTATCCTTTTAAGCTGACTTTCCTTTCTAAATGTCATTTTCTGAAGTTCAAACTCTCTCTCTCTTTCATTTTCCCTTCTGCTAAAGTCCTTGGTTTATTTTCTTTCTCATCCGATTTAATCAGAACCCAAACTGTTTCATTTCTGCTTCTAATGGAAGCTTCTTCATTTGCAATTAAAGTTTAGCTATCTCTTCAGATCCGAATGGGGTTCCAGCAAATTTAAATGCTGCAATCATCTCATCTTTCCTTACGTTAGGAGGTAACTTGAACTCCAGTTTGTTTACCACTTCCCACAGCTTGGTCTTATTTGCCTTTTCAAAAACCCCCAAGGTCACTTCTTCCACCTCCAGAAAACTCTGGTGACTGAAACACCCATTGCTATCCCAGCGCAGTTTAAACCAACCAAATCAACACCTGGAACAAAGACACCAACACCTACCACTCGCTGCCTTCCTGTTAACCCTGCAAAGAGCCCCCAGTCTGTTATGGACCAGGCCCAACTCCTCAAAACATTTTAAAATAGGTATCCCAGACCATAACTTTGTGATTTGTTTTAGATAAGTGTATAGTGGATATTCCTGAAGTGAATTAGCTGAGCCTACTGCCAAGTTTTAAACAAACAGAATTTATTTACAAAATTAATGAAACACAAGGAACAGAGAAAAAACCTGATAACTTAGCCCATCTAAAACCCAACGTACAATCCCGACTTAATGACGGTGTTCCGAAAATACTTGCAACAGTCCCAATAAACACATCCCTTAGCACAAAGAGTAAAAATGAAACAAACCAGGCTTACAGACTTGAAGTTAGAGAGAGAGAGAGAGTACCTGGCGGGAAATGCCCCAGCAGCCTTTCTTCACACACCCTGCTACTGAACTGAATCAAAAACTCTAATTTAAATGACGGCTAGCTAGCCACTCCCCTTTGATTATACCTTTTTTAAGACATGAAAACCTGAGGCCGGAGGCATTATCTTCAAACCCAGCCTAGTTGGAGCCTGGCCAATTACCCCCTCTCTGGAAAAACACAAGAGCTTGGTAACCTTGTAAACAGACCAACATTGTGACATCTGGAATAAGGTGGGGGAACAGAAATGAGAAAACTGGTGAAATCCATATTGATACCATGTTGTTGGAGTGTCCCAAGGCAGAAGATGAGGTGTTCTTTCTCCAGGCATCAGGTGGTTAGAATTTGGCGGTAGAGGAGGCCTAGGACTTGCATGTCCTTGGTGGAGTGGGAGGGG
>NW_025197701.1:0-5243 GCF_004010195.1 Chiloscyllium plagiosum
ACTCCCTCCCGCGGTATCTGTTATTCTGTATATTCACAGACTGTGCCTTTTATTTGACTTCTGTTTATTTTCATCTTTAGTTCAGGATGTGGCGTTGCTCGTTGCAGAATACAGAGTTGGCCCAAAGAAGGCGGTGGTTATCTGCACCACCCCGAACCCCTCGATTAGATTCCAGTCTGTAACTCCCTCCTGGGGGGGTATCTGTTATTCTGTATATTCACAGACTGTGCCTTTTATTTGAATTCTGTTTTTTTTCATCTTTAGTTCAGGATGTGGCGTTGCTCGTTGCAGAATACAGAGTTGGCCCAAAGAAGGCGGTGGTTATCTGCAGCACCTCAATAAAGTATTGTTTGTCTTGTCAATGGGACATTTCTTTCAGAGGCAGGAGCTGCAGAGGAGACTTCGGTTCACATTAATAAGTGACTTGGTGCAGAGTCCTCCAATTGTTAGTGCAGAACCAGGGGTCACCACCAGAGGGTGGTGGTGCTCCATCTTCATGAATTCCTTCTCTCACTGTCCCCCCACTCCCAGGGACAGGGGGTTAGATACAGGGTAAAGCTTCCTCTACACTGCACCCCCACTCCCAGGGACAGGGGGTTAGATACAGAGTAAAGCTCCCTCTACACTGTCCCCCACTCCTATGGACTGGGGGTTAGATACAGAGTAAAGCTCCCTCTACACTGCCCCCCACTCCCAGGGACAGTGGGTTAGATACAGGGTAAAGCTCCCTCTACACCGTCCCCCACTCCCAGGGACAGGGGGTTAGATACAGAGTAAAGCTCCCTCTACACTGTCCCCCACTCCCAGGGACAGGGGGTTAGATACAGAGTAAAGCTCCCTCTAAACTGTCCCCCCACTCCCAGGGACGGGGGTGTTAGATACAGAAAAAAGCCCCCTCTACACTCCCCCACTCCGAGGGACAGGGGGTTAGATACAGAGTAAAGCTCCCTCTAGACTGTCCCCCACTCCCAGGGACAGGGGGTTAGATACAGGGTAAAGCTTCCTCTACACCGTCCTCCCCACTCCCAGGGACAGGGGGTTAGATACAGAGTAAAGCTCCCTCTACACTGTCCCCCACTCCCAGGGACAGGGGGTTAGATACAGGGTAAAGTTCCCCTACACCGTCCCCCACTCCCAGGGACAGGGGGTTAGATACAGAGTAAAGCTCCCTCTACACTGTCCCCACCCTGGGCTGTCAACCCCCTCCTCTCCTTTGACCCGCCTCTTTCCCTTAGGTCCCGCCCCCTTGGAGACCCGCCTTACCTTCCATTGGCTGCCACGCCGTCAATCACATTACACCCCGCGCTTCATTTGGACAGTATCCCGTCCGTCATTCTGCACCGGTGTCTCCCCGTGCCGGCATCCTATTAGAACCAGCCGCTCGCGTCGGAGGGGCACGCCCCTGATCCCTATTGGCTGGCCCACGGTCAATCACATACTGCGCTCTGCTGCCATTGGACAGCGAGCTCTCCATCCAACCTGACAGGTCCCGCCCATTGCCCGCACCTTACTGGACGCACATGCGCCGCGTCGGGGGGACACGCCCTCCCTTTCCTATTGGCCGCCCCGCGGTCAATCACAATCGGCGTCCCTCTGCCATTGGGCGGCGAACTCTCCGTCCAACCTGACGGGTCCCGGCCGGACTCGGGATCCTATTGGACGCCCTCGCACTGCCTCGCGCAGGTACCCGCCCTCCTTACCCTATTGGCCGAGCCCCGCGTCGGTCACAAGCCGCGCCCCGCTGCCATTGGGCGACGTGGCCGCCGATCATCCACGCCTGACTGCCCCTGCGATCCTATTGGTCGCATCTTCGTTCCGCCCCCCTTCCCGTTCCCCACAATGATGGAGGGATTGGATGCCGATCACCACGACCTGAGGGAGCGCGATGATATCGGCGGACACGGTGCTGAAGGTCTCCTGCATTTTGTAAATGACCGGTACCAGGGTCGCCATGGTTTTTTAAAGTTATTTTAATGCCCCTCCTCCGCCGACGCCCGCTCGCCCTCACTTGCGTTCAAAACACAAAACCGTGTCCCGCCCCCGCAACGGACAGTCTCCCTCTACCCGCGTCCCTATTGGACATTCCCGCCGCCCATCAAGACTCGGCAACCCGTTCTGATTGGGCAGCATGCCCATCCATCCACTGGGTCCCGCCTACACCTTCGTTCCTATTGGAGGGGCGCGCCGTCTGCCAGGGCCCGCCTCCTGCCATAGGTCGCTGCCTTTGTCCCACCGTTGCCTTCCGATTGGCGGATCCGCCTCTGTCACACGCCCCTCTCCTCAACCCATTGGATGGGGTTCCTGTCACGCACCGCGTCACGCCTCCCCTTGCGTGTTCCGTTTGGCGAGTACACGTCAGTGACCGCCCCTACGCTACCTCATTGGATATCGTGCCTGTCAGTGACCGGTCCTTCGCTATCCCATTGGATAACGTACCTGTCAGTGACCGGTCCTTCGCTACGCCATTGGATACGGTGCCCATCAGTGACCGCCCCTTCCCTACCCTATTGGATAGCATGCCCAGTAGTGACCGCCCCTTCCCTATCGCATTGGCCGACAGCGAACGTTCTTCCTTACCCTATTGGACGAGATGCCTGTCAGTCATCTAGTTCTGTCTCTCTTTGCGAATTCTGATTGGTCGATTCCTTCCGATACCGCCCCTGCCCAACTTCATTGGAGAGGGCTACCGTCACCCAATGTGTCCCGCCTTCCCGTGGGCGTGTCTTTTGTCAGACGACCGTCCCTGTCCCAAACCCATTGGATGGTTTGCCCGTCACTCAACGTGTACCGCCTCACCCCGTGAGCTCCGTTTGGTAGACGCCCGTCGTATTGGACGAGCGGCATGTCAGTCAGCTTGCCCCGTGAAACCGGATTGGGCGAGGCCACCAGTCCCCGCCCACAGTGGCGACTCTGTGATCCGTTTGGGCGGACGCGGCTCCTTTCACCCGGTCCCGCCTCCCCTTTGCGTTCCCATTGGCAGCGGCCGCCGTCACTCAGTGCGCGGTGCGCGTTCTGATTGGTGGAGGCCGGCAGGTCCCCGCCCACCGCCCCATCCCATTGGACAAGCAGGTCGCAGCAGGACAGCTTGATTGACAGGCACAAACATCAAAGTCTTATACAAATTATGCAAAATATTAATCCAATCCACATCTCTGTTAATTATTTAAGTATTTATAATGGGTTTTGGGCGATTAATACATAGTTCGCAGCCCTTATTGAGGCGTCCAGCACGGAAGTAGACCATTCGGCCCATCCTGCCCGTGCTGTCCCAGATACCCTGCACCAATCCTGTCCCATTTAGGGCCGCACAGCACGGAAGCAGACCATTCGGCCCATCCTGCCCGTGCTGTCACAGATATCCTGCACTAATCTAGCCCCCATTTAGGGTCGTAGAGACGGACAGCACGGAAACGTACCCTTCAGCCCATCTCGTCCACACTGACCCGGATATCCTACACTAATTTAGTCCCCATTTAAAGTCGTAGAAGCATACAGCACGGAAACAGACCATTTGGCCCATCCCATCCGTGCCGTCCCAGATATCCTGCACTAATCTAGCCCCCATTTAGGGTCGTAGAGACGGACAGCACGGAAACGTACCCTTCAGCCCATCTCGTCCACACTGACCTGGATATCCTACACTAATCTAGTCCCCATTTAAAGTCATAGAAGCATACAGCACGGAAACAGACCATTCGGCCCATCCCATCCGTGCCGACCCAGATATCCTACACTAACCTTCTCCCATTTAGAGTCATAGAGATGTAACAGTAGTAAACGGACTCTTCAGTCCATCCCCATTTATAGTCTTGAGAGGCATACAGCACGGAATCAGACCATTCAGCCCCATTTGTCCGTGCCGACCCATGTATCCTGCACTAATCTAGTCCTATTTAGAGTCTGAGAGATGTGCAGCACAGAAACAGACCCATTGATCCGTCCGTGCTGACCCAGGTATCCTGACCTAACCCAGTCCCATTCGCCAGCACTTGGCCCATCTCCCTCTCAACCCTTCCTATCCATGTCCCCTATCCCGATGCCTTTTTTTAAATAGGTATTTTTATTGAAAAAAAGAAAATTTTAAAGATTTTTTTTTACAAAATTACAAAACTAATACAAGCAAGCATATTCCACAACATGATAACAGCACCAATATAAAATTAAATGAAAAATCAAGAAAACAACCCCTCAACTAATTACTAGTCTATTCTACAAACAGCCAAGTAGGGTGGCACAGTGGTTAGCACCGCTGCCTCACAGCGCCAGGGACCTGGGTTCGATTCCCGCCTCAGCCGACTGACTGTGCGGAGTTTGCACATTCTCCCCGTGTCTGCGTGGGTTTCCTCCGGGTGCTCCGGTTTCCTCCCACAGTCCAAAGATGTGCAGGTCAGGGTGGATTGACCACGCTAAATTGTCCCATAGTGCCCAGGGATGTGTAGGTTAGGGTGGATTGGCCGTGCTAAATTGTCCCCGTAGTGCCCAGGGATGTCCAGGTTAGGGTGGATTGGCCGTGATAAATTGTCACGTAGTGCCCAGGGATGTGCAGGTTAGGGTGGATTGGCTAAATTGTTAGGTGTAGGGGTATGGGTCTGGGTGGGTTGCTCTTCGGCGGGTCGGCGTGGACTTGTTGGGCCGAAGGGTCTGTTTCCACACTGTAAGTGATCTAATCTAAAACCATAAAATAGGATATCATACATTACTAACAATAAAGTAATTAAATAACTAGAGACATGCTCAAAATAGATTTAAGGAGAAAGTGAGGACTGCTCTTTTCCTGAAGAAGGGCTTATGCCCGAAACGTCGATTTCTCCTGCTCCCTGGATGCTGCCTGACCTGCTGCGCTTTTCCAGCAACACATTTTCAGCTCAAAATAGATTTACACCAACTCATAATAAAACCCGTATTTATAAGGGATCCCTCCTCCCGAACCAGCCAGGCCCATTACCACAGCTAAGCAAAAGTCCTGGGCACTATGGCCGAAATATCTGTGTTGATATAGTATAATGCCTTTTAAATGTTGCCATTGTACCAGCCTGGGGGTGGCAGCAGAGTCATTAGAGACATTTAAGCGACTGCTGGACATGCAGTGAGTTGAGGGGTGTGTAGGTTAGGTTATTATATTTTGTATTAGGAATACTCCTCGGCACAGCATCGTGGGCTGAAGGGCCTGTTCTGTGCTGTATCTTTCCATGTTCTATATTCTACACCCCAGGCTCCCCCACCCCAGGGGGGAAAAGACCTTG